>NC_068982.1:34899790-34900605 GCF_001194135.2 Octopus bimaculoides
ACACACACACACACACACACACACACATATATACATGTGCGCGTATATATATGTATGTAAATATATATATATATGTGTGTGTGTATATACATATATATACATATTTAGGCACATATATATATACGCGCTTGAACGTGAGTGTGTGTGCGTGTGTATGTGTGTGTATGTGTATAAATATAAAGAAATCAACTCTGCACCACCACCACCACCACCACCACCCCACATGCACATTATTTCTCTTCCCTTCAATACAATTAACTGTATTGCTCTACTTCCATTTTATTAAAGCGCCCTCCATTTAGCTTTATATTATACCCACTTCCATTCTTCGATCATTCTCTTTCTATAAACGGGCCCTTTTCTTCCACCTCCACTTTCTCTGTTTTCTTTTCTCTTGTTTAAACATTCCTTCTCTAACATGTATATCACGGCGCCATTTTATTTTCAGAGCAATACTTCGTTGCTATGTCCTTTTGACTTTCTTCACTCAGAGTAATCTTGCTGAAATCCACCTGTGACTGCTATACAGTTAATCGAGCTGTAAATAATCATATAAAGTGGAGAGTAACGATATAATCGAGAATGCATTGATACGATGCTGCTGCAACAACTGTTGTGAATTTTGAAACCAAATCCTGTTCTCGTTTGAGACAACCCCTGAGTCAGATCTACGGTTTATATTGGATTTGGTAGGTATAGGTATATGTATATGTAGGTATATCTATCTATCTATCTATCTATTTATCTATCTATCTATCTATCTATCTATCTATCTATCTATCTATCTATCTATCTATCTATCTGCACATATATAT
>NC_068982.1:34900615-34902684 GCF_001194135.2 Octopus bimaculoides
CCAGAAAAATGTTTTAAAAAAGTTATAGAGGTTTAAAATTTGATCATTTTCATCTAGCCAGGAAGCAGGATTTGGAAGCTGTCATTTTGTGCGTGACTGCACATTTTGTCGTCAATATCCTGAAAGTAGCTCGTGTTGTCAATGTTTGTAAACAACACGTGTTTTGTAGTTTGAAGCATTCAAATATGCATTTAATGCAATAGCACGAACTTAAAAGATCTATCCAAAAAACGTTATTTAGCTGTTGTTTTGAGCACACATCACAACCACCTCAATGACAAAAAGAAACGAGTAAGCAAGTAGTTTTAAGCATTCAATATACATTTAATACAAATGCGAACAGCACGTTACATGCGATAAACACATTACAATTTTCCCCCACAAATGGTTTCAATACAGTTTTAACAGAAAGATTTGGAAGAATTAGAAGAAAGTTCTCCGGTAATTTTCTTTCATGTAAATAAATGTTTATGTTAATTTAAGAATTTGCCAGCAAAACCTTATAAATTGACAATGTTCCAAAAGATGTACATGTTTATGTGTCATATATGAAAATAAAAAAGTGAACAACATATGCTTGCAAAACAAACATTTAAGCATGTAATAAGCAACACATTACAAAATATTTTTAAAATTAAAAACGAAAGTTAGAAATACATTCAATCAATTTCTGCAATAATTCACAATTTTCGTATCTCCTGTGCCTCATAAATTCACAGAGATATGAATGTACCATAGAACGGTGAGCGCCACAGCGTCGTTTATTAACTCGCTTCACAGAGGCCCACGTACTCTCCACTTGTTGAGTGTGGGTACCATCTTTCTAGTTAAAAAAAAAAATGAAAGAGTAAACGTCTTTTTAGTTTTAAGCATTCAATATGCATTTATTGCAATTGCACAAACTTAAAAGATATATCTAAAAACAAAATAGCACATTACAAATTAAATATTTTTAAACAAACATTTTGTTGACCAGTTAATTGGAAACGAAAGTTAAAAATGCATTCAATCAATTGCTCGAACAAATTACAATTTTCCTATCTCCTCCGCTACATAAATTTCACATGTTCAATTGTCATCAGATAGGTAAAGCAAGTGGTTTCAATGTATTTATCAACACGTGCTTTAACGCAGACAAAAGAGTTCTCATGATCTGCTTGTTACTAGGGAAACAGGCATGAATGTGTATGTGGCTTACGATTGGCTAAAATTACCAAAATTTTCAAATTTTAATTGCTAATAACTCTTTATTTATTGGTTTATAGCGTAAATGATTTTCACGTCATTTATTAGCCAATAAAAGTGTATCATTACACTGAATATGAAATCAATCCGAACAAAATTGATAGTGGCAGCCAAACCGACGGTTGTGTGTGTGTGTATATGTGTGTGTTTGGTCGTGTATGCGTTTCAGTGTTTGTATGTTTATTACTGCCTATGTTGCTGTTGTTTCAACCCGCTTTTTCCCGCCTTTCAAACTACACAACAACACGTACCAATATGCCAATCCTCTCATATGTCTTCGTTTTAGGCCAGGCGACAAATCTATTCATATTTAAAGCAAGGGCACTCTCGTATAGTGAACAAAATCTTTACAAATGGCGTGTGCTTAAGGTGTGATCATAATTCAAAAGAATAAAAACCTACCCAGCCAAGTTTGCTGTTCTCTCTTTTGTGACTCTCTCTCTCTCGTTCTCTCTCTTGTTTCTCCAACCTCTTCTCTTTCTGCTACCTTCCTTCCCCCGTTTTTTCTATTTTTCTCCCTCTCCCTCTCCCTCTCGCTTGTTTTATCTATGAATGCATGTCAACTACATATGGATTTCTACCTGTCTGTCTGTCTGTCTGTCTGTCTGTCTGTCTGTCTGTCTGTCTGTCTATCTATCTATCTATCTCTCCGGCTGTCTATAAATAGACAGACAGACAGACAGGCAGATAGATAGGTAGATAGATAGATAGATAATAACAGTCTTTCTTTTATTATGTATTATTTATTTATTGTTTGCTTATTCATTTATTTGATTGCGCGTATAAATATGTAGTAATGTGAATTCTTGTGTCTGACCAATCGT
>NC_068982.1:34903259-34905838 GCF_001194135.2 Octopus bimaculoides
ACACACACACACACACACACACACAGAAAGCAAGAAAATCATGTGAGTTCCAGACTAAATTAGTGCATGTTTTTTGTCTTTTGTCTTCTGTCTTCTGTCATTGCACTGCGGCCATGCCGGGGCACCACCTGGAAAGGTTTAGTCGAACAAATTGGCCTCCAGCACTTGTTTAAGTCTAGTATTTCCTTTCACTGAAACCGCTGGAATATGGGTTACTGTATCGGCTCAAGTCAGCAGCCTTTCTCTTAACGACTTGCATTTATTCAGGCCTCTGTATGTATGTGGAAATGTGTGGTCAACATTGACCTAAGTGCGGTCAGTACAGGTGAAAATCAACTTTGATAAAATAAACCGATGATCAAGAGCCTACTAGTCCTGACGATCGTACTTTTTTTCGTTTTTCTCGACATTGTATATCTTAGGCCACGCGATCTTACGTAATATAACCTTTATAGGACGGCTGACAATAATTTGGTAGATATTTGGATGCTGGTTTTAAGATGGAACAAAATTCATTGGTGCATGTTGCTTGTTGCCATATACTAGGCATACAAAGAATAAGTCCTGGTGTCGATTTGCTCGACTAAAGACGATGCTCCAGCATGGCCGCAGTCAAATGACTGAAATAAGTAAAAGAGTAAAAGAGTATACACCAACGGCTTACACAGTTTCTGTCTCATTATTGAATGAGAGAGCAGTGCATACCACAAAAGTGACACTGGAGTAAAAATATACGAAATCTAGTATACCCATTATGACTACCTATCTAATAAGGATACACTAGGCTCATTCATCATAGCCATAACTGCGTGACATGGTGATCTCATTTCAAGATAAACAGCGCATGACCTTGCAGGTGGGGTCCGATTAGAATTTTCTTCAGGTCGAGTAGCCCATCCTACTCAAAAAGTCCCTGAAAAAAAGGTTGTTTAAGGATGTTGAGCAAAACACGCATGTTTCCAGAGATGAATTATTCAAATCCCAAAGAATTCATCTCAACACATGACTATGATGCTCCACCACTACTTTTGCTGGAGATCAGAGATGCACATATTGTCAGCCACCAAGGGTCAGGCTCAAGTGGTTAAAGTCAAACAAATGACAAGCAAATCTGTGGTACTGGGCAGAATATTTGCTGTAGCTCATCTTTTACACGAAGACAAAACATATACATGATAGCACTTCCAATCAGTTAAGATGAGAAACCATGAGAGCCAGTACCTGGTAGGCATCTTCTCGACTCGCTGTATACATTGGAAGGCCCACGTCAGATTGTTCATTTATAAAATCAAATGAAGTTGTGAGAAAAATAAATTATTTACGTGGAAGGTTATCATTCTCACAGCGACAATGCTCTTCTCAATACGGGCGACGTATTGCACTTCTTACAGGGATGACAAGTCAGGTATCATTCTCAAATAATCTTTCAGTTCCTTTTTTTGATCATTCCTGGTGCTTCTACAATCACTGGTATTGTAACCGCTTTGAGATACCACATTTTTACAATTTCAACGGGCAATCGTTATATTTTCTGAGCTTGTCAAATGCTTTTGCTGCAATATTATTATCACAATCAATAAACAAACAGACTTTATTATTTTGGTTTTTTAGAAAAGAAATCTGGTATATTAGCTCTGATCTTTTCCCGCCATGTTGGTAGTTGAGTGCTGCTACTTTCAAGTGCATCAATTACCATTGGTATCACGTCTACTCCCCTCATTGACCACAACCTTCGTATTTCTCACTTCAAATCATCATAGTTGTTTATTTTTTATTCTTTCACATTGTTCCTGTTGTCACCGGAGTATGCTATGTCGATTATCATGCATGTTCTTTCTTTTTTATTCACCACAACAATGTCAGGTGATCGCATCCCACAGGATTTTGTAGTTCTCATTCTCAGTGACTCCTTCTAGTGTTTTCTCATACCACGTCTTTGCTCTTTGTAGTCCATGATTTCCCCAGAGCCCCAAATGGATAATTATTGCCACATTGCAATGGAGTTTTTTGTATTCGTGTTGTGCCAATTTCGGGCATTCGCTAATGATGTACCATACCGTTGCCCTCCTCTCATCATGCATTCCGCATTTGTCGCTGTCGGTAATATCGTCTATCCTGCAGTTAACGCCTGTTCTTGAACTGCGCATGTGTATGCTTCTGTCTTTATCCTCAGGTCATTCCTCCTCATCCATAGCCATTGGTCCTCTGTATATGTCGTGTTGTTGTTATCATCATCATCATAATCATAATAATAATAATAATAATAATAATAATAATAATAATAATAATAATAATAATAATAATAGCCCGAATGCAGTACCAGGCAGTGGCTCTCATGGATTCTGATCTTAATTGATTGGAAGTGTTATCATGTACATTGTTTTGTCTTGGTATAAAAAGATGGGCTACAGCAAATATTCTGCTTAATACCACAGATTTCCTTGTCAGTTGTTTGATCTTAACCAGTTGAGCATGTCCCTTGGTGGCTGACGATATGTGCATATCTGATCATGAGCAGAAGTAGTGGGAGAGCATCATAGCCATGTGTTGAGAGGAATTCTTTGGGGTTTGAATAATTC
>NC_068982.1:34906473-34908580 GCF_001194135.2 Octopus bimaculoides
GAGAGAGAGAGAGAGAGAGAGAGAGAGAGAGAGAGAGAGAGAGAGAGAGAGAGAGCAACGTTGGGGTACAAATTTACGAATCCCAATACCCGCCTGATAAGGATACACCAGGCACAGGCATCATAACCATGTGTGCGTAACATGCTGATCTCATATTAAGATGAACACCACCTTGCAGGTGGAGCCCAGTTGGAATTTTCTTATATATAGTTTGAATTTTCTTCAGATCGAGTGGCCCATCCCACTCAAAAGGTCCCTGATTAAGGTTTGCTTAAGGATGTTGAATGAAACACCAATGTTTCCAGTGGTGAACTATTCAAATCCCAAAGAATTTCTATCAACACATGGCTAACTGGAAACGTTCTCTGTGGGATAAACCCGTTGTAGTCCAAGTTTCTGCCGCTAGGATCCACTTGATGCCACCCACCAGGTATCAGTCTGCCGACAGACGTCATCGAGTGCAATTATACTGCCACGTGGTATGTCTCTGTTTTGCAATGCTCGATTTTGTTCGTCGATCTTTGCGATGGCTGAAACGAAGGAGTAGCGTGCCTCCGTGAAATTCTGTTTTCTGCTGGGGAAAACAGCGGCCGAAGCAGTTTCTATGCTTCTAAAAACTTCGAAACGAATGAAAACATCATGAAAATTCATGAACTGATCTTGGAGGACCATCACCGAACAATTAATGAACTTGTTAATATAACCGGTGTGTCATGGAGCACTAGCCAACACATTTTGAACGAGAGAATAAAAAGAATTGCAGCAAAATTTGTGCTTCGTTTGCTCACGGAAGATCATAAATAATCAAGACTCAATCCGTGTCGTGAACTGAAGGGACAGTTGGAAGTTGATCCGGATCATTTTTCGACGGTCATCACTGGTGACGAAAGCTGGTGCTACGGAATTTGCAGATGTGGAAGAGGTGAATAAAAATACCACGGAGGACTTAAAAGGCATCACTTTGCAAGTGTTCAAGCACTACTTCGAACAGTGGAACTTCAACTAAAACCCTTCAAGGTGGTGCTCCAGCATAGCCACACTTCAATGACTGAAACAAGTGAAAGATAAAGACTTTACGTTCAGATGAACACTTTAATCCTACTCATGTAGAGTGAATACAATAACATTGCAAAATTCCGGTTTCTTATGAGTTTCCCGCGTATATTCTTTTATTCAATTACTTGTTTCAGTCATTTGACTGCAGCTATGCTGGGGAACCACCTTAAAGGGCTTTTTAGACGAAGAAATCGACCACAGGACTTATTTTTTTGAAGCCGAGAACTATTCCTATCGGTGTCTTTAGGTTACGAAGGCATAAACACACTAACATCGGTTGTCAAGCAATGGTTGGGGGAACAACCATAGACAAACACACAAACATATACGATGGGCGTCTTTCTTTTAGTTTCCGTCTACCAAATTCACGCACATGGCTTTGGTCGGCCCGAAGCTATAGCAGAAGACATTTGCCTAAGGTGCCTCAGTGGTGGGACTGAACCTGGAACCTTGTAGTTGGGAAGCAAGCTTCTCGCCACACAGCCGCACCTGCACCTACACACACACACACCTGCACCTACACACACACACACACACACACACATATATATATATATATTCAAACACATGTGTGTGTTCAAGCTACAAAAACTTCATAAACTATGAACTCTTTAACAAGTTCAGCCCTACGAAAGTGAAGGACAACTCAGCATAATGAAACCCCAAGGTATAAAAGATTTACAGACAAGAAACAAGTCAGACATATCTTCTCACCATCAGCTGCCGGTATGTGTAACGATGAATCTTTAAGCAGTAAAGACGTCCAATAATAACATGACAAAACTGATGAATTTTAAAAAAAATGAATCGAGGACAACCATACAGTATGCTAAAAAAACAAAACACAAAAACACAGAACACGAAATTATCTTTGGAAACCAACCAATGAAAACGATAATTTAGACAAAAGTATGAACCAGCTCCACCGCATATAAAACGAACCTGAAACCGAAGGAAATACAGATTTCGTCTAACGACCGCAATGGTATGTAGCTTGGATTACAAGAAAAATAAATCACTATATGTGTATATATATATATATATATATATA
>NC_068982.1:34909404-34916265 GCF_001194135.2 Octopus bimaculoides
TATATATAAATACATGTCTCTTAAAAGATAGAGCTCAAAATCAATGCATTGAAGATACTTTATTGCAGCAACAATTATAATAACAGAAACACCCACAATATTGTGGGTGTTTCTGTTATTATAATTGAGCTCTATCTTTTAAGAGACATGTATACATATATATATATACAAAAACTCACCTGTGAGCTTTTTGCTAAGACTGTTAGCAGATACTATATATTTTGTAAAATTTGTTTTATAAAAGTATATATTTAATATATATATATATAAATATTTATATATATATTTACGCTCAAAAACGTAACAATTATAGGCATACACATGCATGCATTATTGCATGGATATACATATATATATACACAAATATTTATATACTCACATATACACACATATACACACATAAACATACATCTATGTGTGCCTGTGTGTATACGTGTGTATATACATATTTCCACATCTCTCTCTCTCTCTCTCTCTTTATACATATATATATATAAGAGACCAAAGTGTACGTACGCCGCTATATTTCTATATATAGAAAATACAAAAGTGGGACAAGAACGCCAAGAATCCAGAGAGTTAGATGATAGAAAAAACGAACAACAAAACATCCAGACAGACGATACAAAGAAAACAAGTTCGGATCATTCGGAGTCTTCTTTCCTCTGTCGAGTTACCGATAATCTTTGCAATTTCGGCTGGTTATACTCAAGATTGCTCCAGTCTGGCCAGCCTCAAGGAAAAACTAATCGAAGAGCATTAGATTCCTTGGAAGAAAGCATCGAATGTATACGAAAAAAAGGACGAAAAAAACCCCGGAGAAATGTTACACAACTACAAATGCAAGTAACAGGACATAACAACAGTTGTCTTTCGACTAAGGTTGAATTACATTCAGCTGGTGTATGTGGAAGTAAAGCCTTATGGCAGGGACATAAGATTTGACAGGCACAGGGAGGAATATAGATGTTGCACAGATGGTAGTCGAACCAAGAAAGAAACGTTAGGCTTGGCCGAACACCGGTCACGTGGGGAGAGAAGTGAGATAGAGGCAGAGGGATAGAAGAATTAAGGAGGGGTGAGAAAAAAATGAAAGGGACACAGTGAAGTGAAAGAGCGGGGAAAGTGAGCATGAAGAGAAGCCCAGGAAATGTGAGAGAGGGGGAACAAAAGAATGAAGGGTGGAATGAACGAAGTAAGTGTGAAAGGGCTGATAGAAAGAATGCAAGAATAGAAAGAATAATGGAGACGTACAAATTTTAGATATATATATATATACTTACATATAAGAAACCAAAGTGTACGTACGCCGCTATATTTTTATATATAAAAAAATACAAAAATGGGACAAGAACGCAAAACATCCAGTCAGTTAGGTGATACAAAAAGGAACAGCAAAACATCTAGACAGACAATACAAAGAAAACAAGGACGGATCATTCGGAGTTTTCTATCCTCAGTTGAGTTCCAGATTATCTTTGTAATTTCGGCTGGTTATACCATTGCTTCAGTCGGGCCAGCCCCAAGGAAAAACTAAGCTACACACACATACACATGCAAATTACATTCATATAATTGTGTCCACGTGTGAATAAATGTCTATGTATATGTTTATAATATGCATAAACTTATTTGCATTTATGTTATGTACGTATAGCTATGAGGATTAGATTGAGCTTTTGTATTTTAATGTATGACCTCTGTTATGTGCTTACGAGCGCGCGCGCGATTGTGTATGTGTATGTGCATGTGTTAGTGTGTATTAAATATTTTTTCTTCCTTCTTACGATACACATGACCGCTGACGATATTTCAAGCCACCTACACACATTCCAATGAAAGCTGATAAACATACATACAAAAGATTGAAACAAACTAAAGAGAGGAGGATACTTTCTATAATGAACAAGAAAAAAATCAAAAGACAAAAATGGAAAAACAAATAAATAATGAAGCAATTGAAATAAGAAAATATATGAAATAAGAAAAGAACTTAGAAGAAAATACAGTGGGAGAGAGAATGTTGCTAATAATCTTCTGTCAGTGGAAATATAAGCTTAATATATTTCTTTTAATTCGGGTGCTTTAGCGTATTATTACATTTACACACACACACACACACACACACACACACACACACACACACACACACACACACACACACACACACACACACACACACACACACACACACACACACAGAGCGTGTGTAAATCGGTGATTTCAAAGCTGCACACTTACTACCATAAATTTATCGAGTATAACGGTATTCGGTTAGATTCTAAATTCTGCTATCTCCAATTGATTTGGAGTAATAGATACACAGCTGACTTTCTAAAGGTGAAATATCAAGAAAATTTTATTTGCTACTTGCTAGTAACGACTGCACTGTTCTCTTTATAAACCATATACAGTTGTTATTACTTATACCTATTTTTCTGTGCGGAAGAAGTATTGTCCGAAACGTAAATATTTTACTGCACTGCATATCTATGCTATTTATTCTTAATTTTCATGTAATTGGTATTTTTCAGTGTTTGCCAGTCTAGAGAGGATTAGGAATCAGAAATGATATAGTTTACTGATTGCCCACATAATCAATAACTGAGGTTAGTGTCTGATCTTTTGTTTTAGAATTTATTTGTGGCTAGGCATTGATCTTGTTTAGTTAAAAATCGGATCTTTCATTGCTGTCGTTATTGCAGATATTTGGTATCATTGTTGGCATTTATATTGGTTCACTTATTTATTGTGTAGGCTTGCAAAGTACTACAATGAAGGAATTTTTCTGTCAGTTCTTTACTTTAACACTTTCGACATTGATTTAAAAATTGTCTTTTTGATTTTAGATTTAATTAATTTGTTTTTAAAGATGGAAAAGTATAAGCATTTAATCTTGGAAATATTCTTGCGTAACGTATTCTCCGACATACAAGTCAATTTTGGTTTGGGGTACCGGAATACCCAAAGTTTTCATCGCTAGACGTTCGAACAGAAACCGGTTGGAAGGCATCTGATACTTAGCTCCCGTCTTTTGACCAACGAAGCTGGGTTTCACTGGGTTTGCACTGGAGAAAGTTACCTTATTACATAGGATATGTATTAAGAGTATGTGTATACACGTATACACACACACACACACACACACACACACACACACATACACAGATATGTATATGCACACATACATATTCACACGAACATACATATACATACATACAAGCACGAGAGCGCACATACATACGATCACATAATCTTTAAACTGAAGGGCTAAGACGATTTATTCATTTTTAATTAAGCGTTCAAAGTTGATTTTTTTGTCTTTCAACAAGACAGACGGAATTGCTGGTCTAAATACTGGTAATATCCGAGATTGATTTATTTAATTTTTACATATTTCAATGCAGAATTAATTTCGTGTCATGTCGAAAGAAATTATAATCGGTAATTTTTTAAAAATAACTTCTATATGGTTGCGGTCTCTCTGAATTAACGCTCGGCTCCGAATTCACATTAAAAACAACCTATATTCACCCAACTAATTCATACGTCTTCATGAATGTATCGATGAATTTGTTCCTAAGCTGTAACACAATTCAACTTTCGACAAGTGGAAGAAATTCTCTGTCAGTCCTTCCACAGATCAACTTTTAAATTCAGATGTAAGCCATTTTTTTATGCTTTTACAACAGTGAATTCATGAACGTGTTAACTACCGGTTTCTTCCCTTTGAAATTGAAATCTATATTTCTTATTTCTATTACTGACATCAGTAACCTTTCATGTAAATCTACTTCCATTTATAACAGACCGTTAACAGATAAATAATTTAATATATTCGACTACATTATAATTCAAATATGAAATGCTGTCAAAACCAACAGGAAATAACAAAAAAGAGAAAGAAAACAAGAAAAACGAAAGCAGAAAATATGATTGATACCAGAGAAGTGGTTTATTCAACATTCTAAAATATCTGAGTGAGTCTATCTATGTGGGTTAACTCCAAAGAAAATTACTTCTGAACAAATAAATACTACCTGTAAAATCAACGTGACATTCTTTAGTATTATTAACTTAAGTAAAAAGTTTCAAAACATCTTTTCATGAATATGCAATATATATGTGTATGCATGTATATGTGTGTGTGTGTGCGTGTGTGTGTGTGTGTGTGTGTGTGTGTGTGTGTGTGTGTGTGTGTGTGTGTGTGGTATTCATACATTGGTTTCTGTCGGACGAATAAGATAGGCGATAGGAGTGGTAAACACGTTGTTATGCTGTACAGGATATGTCTTTCTTTTCTTGGAAGTGAAATTCGAGCCATAAGGCAAACTTTCCGTTCCAGTTTCAATAAAAAAAAGGGAAGACTAAACATATGATCGACAGAAAACTGATACCAGAAAAAACAAAATCACACCTGGCATTGTTCAGTTAGTGAGTTGTAATTGTTTAGATAAAATATTTTGGATATATGTTGTTAAAGTATTAAGACATGACTGTTTGCGATTTTGTAAGTGTAAGCAGCAATTCATATTTAAGTATTTAATCGATATTCATCAGATCATATCATAACTTGATAATATTCTTCTAAAAGTATTTCCTTGGTGACACACTCTGTAGAAGAATATTAAGGGGCACACCTGATGTAGTTTCCCATTTTGTTTTTAGACACAATACTGTCCGCCCTACGCTTTTGAATATGACCGAGACTCGATACACAGTAACAATACAGAATGCTTCATTGCTCTTGCCTATAACACAGAACAAGTGGAATCTCCGACTACCACAATGAAATGTCCGCCAATTCTTTGAAGAAGTGAGAAATTGTAAGTTCCTTTAATCAGTTGATCTTGAAAGGGTTGCTAAAACGATTTCATAAAAAGTAGCATAAAATTTTCAAACGAAGTGGGTGGCACTATGAAGTATCGAGACTGAAAATGTGCAGTTTCAAATGTGACACCGTCCATGTGATCCGATTCTCTTTCTCTTGCCTCTCTGTTCTTTTTATTTTCTGTTCTTTTTTCTTTCTATTTCATAAATGATATCACCCGACACGTCATATTCTCTCCACTTTCTTTCCTTGGTATACTGAGTTTCATTATACACTTCTTTGTTTATTGTGCTCTCACTTTATATTTCACTTGTCTGATTCATTTAAGTATTTTCTGTTTATTTGCTTTCTCTTTTATCCTCTTTGGCAAATACACAGCGATATTAGCCAGGAGATAACATTTCATATGGTCCTTCCATGGCCAATAAAATAAATTACTAATCAAGTACTGAGGTCGGTGGTACCAATTAATACACCTGCATCAAAATTGTTGACTTTGTGTTTAAATCAGAAGCAGTTATCATTTTGTGTAATGGTAGAATCAATAGAACATCGAAATGGTTCGAATTCTATACATTCTCAGTTCCAGTCTAGCCATGGTCAACTTTGCCTTTTATCGTTCCAGAGGTAGGTAAAATAAAATACCAGTCAAATACTGGGGTCGACTGACTCGACTAAACTATATCCCAGGTTTCTGACTTTGTTCCTATGTTACATACAACTATAGAAAGAAAGTGGATTAACAGAATTGTTAGAGCATCAGAGAAAATGCTTTGAGGCATTTATTCCGGCCCTTTGCGTTCTGAGTTCAAATCCTACCGAAGTTAACTTTGCCTGTTATCTTGTGGGCGATAAAATCAAGTACTGGTATGATACTAAGGTAACCCTTAACCCGCCCCAAAATGCTGGCCTTGTGCCTAAACCAGAAACTAAACTCTTATTATGTGTTTTTCTTTTATTATTAACTTTTTTAAACATAAGCTTGGGTATATTTTTAGTAGAAAGGAAACAACATTTGTGATAATTTCCAACAAAATTCACGAAACAAATGAATCAGTTCTATAACTAGTAATCAAAACAGAAACATAATATATGTGAACTGTCTAACGGTTATGACTGCCAACAAAAGGCACATACCGTATAGTCGTTTCCGGTGAATTATGAAATTAGGTAAAAGAATATTCGAAAATGAGACGAAATATATAATGTTGATGTTAAATATATCCTTAGCAACTTTCCAATAGAAATATGCTGAATCTGGCAACCACTACAGATTCCGAAATGAACGTCATAGCCATTCATTTTTCTCTCTTAATATTTTTGAGTGTGTACCGAGTAAAACAAAAATTAAAGGCTTCCATTAGAAAGGATTAAATATTCAAGAGAAGACAAGGCCAAATGTTTTAATGGAAAACAAGCATAAATTGCAATTATTGATAGAGTAAATTATCTAAATTGTTGTGAAATATTTAAAGAAAGTATGAAATTCAGAAATTATTTCGATAGTTGATGGAAACACATCTCCATTGCCATTAATATAGTAATTTAAAAAGCATGATTGTATAATGTACTCCTATGCATAAGAGAGGAATTAATTTCAAAAATACTGTTTAGAAGCCCCTTTCACACGGAGTAGTCCTGATGGAGCTGACCCTTGATGAAAGATATCCAGTGCGGGACCATTCCATCATCCAGTATTTAGAGCTACATAAGTACATTAATGCATTCTTTTAGACGATAAAGCATAAGTTTAAATAAGTATAGCTTATATTTCTAGCAAGTCAAGCCAACAGAGAGAGAGAGAGAGAGAGAGAGAGAGAGAGGAAGGGAGGAAGAGAGGGAGTGGGGAGTGAGTGAGAGAAAGTGGGAGAGAGAGTGAGAGGGAGGGGAAGAAGAGAGAGAGAGAGAGAGAGAGAGAGAGAGCAAGAAGTATTTTAATACAGTTCTATATTTAAGAGATGAGGAATTATGTACATTATTTACATTATTTACATTCGACGGATATTTGTCCTTATCTTGTTTGTTGTTAA
>NC_068982.1:34916457-34917940 GCF_001194135.2 Octopus bimaculoides
ATAATAATAATAATAATAATAATAATAACATCG
Organism: Octopus bimaculoides; assembly: GCF_001194135.2. Lineage (NCBI taxonomy): Eukaryota > Metazoa > Mollusca > Cephalopoda > Octopoda > Octopodidae > Octopus > Octopus bimaculoides. The sequence goes on from NC_068982.1 coordinate 34,916,491, forward strand.
AAAAATACCTTAGGAATGAGGACCCAGGTTCGAAATTTCCTCAAGACACCTTAAGAAGGCTGGAGGGTATATCAGCGGAAACGTTGTGTTAACAACAAACAAGATGAGGACAAATATCCGTCGAATGTAAATAATGTAAATAATGTAAAGAAGTATTTTGATCGGAATTTTGCAATATTATTTTATTCACTTAGTTTTACATGTTTACACTTTTATCGCCTTCAAAAGTATTCTCCATATGAAGCAATGCATCAGTCCCGACACATTTTCCACTATTCGAAGCAATTCTGGAATACTTGCAAAGTGATACATTTTAATGCCTCCGTCGTTTTTTTCTTCACCTCTTCCACATCTTCAAATTCCGTAGCACCGCTTTCGTCACCACTGATAACCTTCGAAAAAATGTCCCGTTCACCTTCCAACTATCCTTTCAGTTCACGACCCGCATTCAGTCGTCACTGATTTTGATCTTCTGTGAGCAAGCGAGGCAAAAATTTTGCTGCAGCTCTTTTCATCTGCAATTCCTCGTTCAAACTTTGTTGGCAGGAGCTCCAGGAAATACCAATCATATCAGTAAATTCGTCAATTGTTCGACGATAGCCCTTCAAGATCAGTTCTTGTATTTTCATGATGCTTTCATTCGTTTGGGAGGTCGACGGACGTCCTGAACGAGGTTGGTCTTCAAGCGAAAAGTGACCATTCCTAAATCGTGGAATTCCACTCGTAAATTCCACTCGTAAATTCCACTCGTAAACTTGTGTTTTGCCCATAGTAGCATCCTTGAAAGCTGTTTGAAGTATGAGAACTATTTTGGCCGCTGTTTTCCCCACCGGAAAACAATTTTACGGAGGTACGCTGTCCCTTCGTTTCAGCCATCACGAAAATCGACGAACAAGGGAGAAGCACTGCAAAAGAGATACACACCACGTGACAGTAGGACTAGACCTGACGACGCCGGTTGGCATACCGATGGCTTAGGATTGTATCAAGTAGCTTCTAGTGGTGGAAGTCTGAATTACAACGGTCTTGTCCCACAGAGAACGTTTCCGGTTACTTTTGGGTACCCCGTCGTATATGCAACCAAGTGGTATGGGTCATTAAGATAACAAAGGGTGGGACAAAATACGAATGCACTAATAATGGAAGTAAAGATAATTTAGGTTTCTTTTATCTTTTATTTTTATTTATTTCAATCAATGGTGCTGGGGCATTGCCTTCGAAGGTTTACTCGATCAAATTGACCTCGGTATTTATTTACAAGTCTGACAGTTATTCTATTTATTTTTTTGCCGAACTGATAAGCTACGTGAATATAAACAAACCAACACCAGTTGTCAAACGATGGCGGGGACGAACATAGACACAAACACATACCTCGCCCTATCTCCACAGAAACACACGCACACACACGCACACACAAACACGCACATACGTATATGTATATATATAT
>NC_068982.1:34918426-34923916 GCF_001194135.2 Octopus bimaculoides
CTTCGTCTGACAGACTGTAACAGACTGGCTGGTTTTTTGTCTGCTACAGTCTGTTACAGTCTGTCAGATGAAGGCCTTGATGAATGCCACTAGGCATGAAAATACGTATTAGCCTCTATATATTTAATTCTCTATGTTGAATACTCAATATTTCATATATTCAATAAGACACGCTCGTATATATTATCCAATCCATACACGCTCGCGAGTCATGGCTGGCTCTACTACAAAGCGTCAACAAACAAGACAGCCATACTAAACCTGGTTACTATGTTAGTAATGATTTCGTCAAAAATTGTGCCAAAAGGCCGGAAAGACATGGCAAGCATAATAGCTATATTGGTGATAAGTTAGTAATATACTGTGTCAAAAAACGAGAGAGACATTGTAAATGGTTGTTATTTGTAAAACTGAGGAGTGATTCATTGCCTCGTAATCCGATGTAGCTAATTTTTTTACGAGGGTAAGTTAGGTCTGCGACACTGACATCCCATCCATGGGCGAATGTCTCACTAATCAGCTTAATGCTTCCAAAAATAAGAGGTAAGCAATGTCCTTGTCAACTATGGTGATTTGGAAAAAGAAAGGAAAAGAAATTAACATCGAAAGAATTTAGAGTTATAAACTCTCAACTTTTATGGACATATATTTCCGTTTCTCATCTAGAAGATTCAAAATGTTGGGAAGAATTTCATCTGAACCCTGATTTTCTAATTACATCTAAAACTTCTTTGGATGTCCTATAAACAATAAGAATTTATTCTTTTGTTCTTCCTTTCTGAAATAATAAGTTTCTTCAAGAAATTTTACGAATACAACAGAGAAGGGAGAAAGAAAATCCAAAGCCACAGAAACTATCTATCATATATGTCATTTGTTCTGCTCTTTGGTCGACTCCATATATGGTATTTGTTTGCGAACTAAAATTAATAACGTTTCTCTGAAGTCAGATCCATCCACCCCCACTTTCATATAAGGTTCGTTGAAGTTGAGGGCAATGTAAAATTTTAATGTCTCTGCTTCTGTTCCGCTTATCTGAGTCTGTTTCCCGTCTTCACATTCTTGTTTATTAACTTACATTGCATTCTGCCAAGCAGAGTAGTGAAGAGGGGCAAGTTCAAAGCGTGTTTCCTGTTTATATGATGCAGCAAGTTTATAGGGGAAAACAATGATTTAAAACAAATGGAAACACACAGGAAAATCTGTGACAACAAAATAACAAAAAAAACAAAAACAAATATAAGCAACAACAGAAACCACAACAATAACAACAAATAACAACAAATACTATACTAATGTTATCAACGTTCGCTTCTTGCAGAATAGCAACGACAAAATATCGTTTCCAATAACATTAAGGGTAAAAATAACAACAACAACAGCAGCGACGGTATTATATTGAGAATAACAATTCACGTCAACTTCAACACAAATACAAATTTTACTGATAGTGAGAGTTGCGTTTACAACAAGAATAACATCAACAATAACAGCAAGTACAATTTAAGTAGGAGCAACAACACTAAAAATTGAAAGCACAAGCAGCAACAAGTAGTCATATGAACGAAAGAAAGAGCTTCTAGGTAATTGCTCGTCCTGTTGGGAACAGCGGTCACTTCTCACTCAAAATCACAGTTTATATAATAGGGTACTGTATGTCTAGAGAAAAAGCCGTAGCAGTCATGGCTGGAATACATTTGATCATAATTCTGCTCAATAAAGGCTGCTAGTTTGTGTCACTAAACGACTAGAATATATCATTTCAGATTTGTATTATTTGTATTGGTTGGTGTGTGCGTATGTGTGTGTGTTTGTGTGGTTAAACTTTCACACGTGTAGTGAACGTGTGTCCACGCTAGTACACAAGAGCGTATTGAGTGCGTGTGTCTGTATCTGTGTGCGTGCGCGCACGCGTGTGTATTTCATGTGTATACGTAACTGTGTGCTTGCTCATGAACTTCGTATGGAAAGGCACTGAAATGTTTAACAAAATGTGGAATGTTTCACTTTACCTCTAATGCACTGTAACTGGAGAATGCAAATCAGTTCTTCGTTGTTATTATTATATTCATGTTAAGGCGACGAACTGGCAGAATCGTTAGCACGCCGAACGAAATGCTTAGCGGTACTTCGCCTGTCGCAGCGTTGTGAATTCAAATTCCGCCGAAGTCGACTTTGCCTTTCATCCTTTCGGGGTCGATAAACTAAGTACCAGTAAAACACTGGGGGTCGATGTAATCGATTATCTCACTCCCTCAAATTTCAGGCCTTGTGCCTATATTAGAAAGGATTATTTTACCCATGTATAACATTCTGCTTATTTGATGCGTATTTCTCGTTCAATTCTGTTTAAGTAGGTCAGTCCAACCATCCTTAATTCACATGGAACATCTGTAAACTCAGAGTACTTATTCATGAGTGCTTCGCCTAATGTTTTCTGTTGTGTATACATTATGTACTCACTTTTGCCTCTACTGTTCAGGAGGTGAGGGTATAAGTGGCACGATACAGCACTCAAAAACTGTCTGGACTGATCGTATGTTGCTACTTCCATCGCTTCGCTTAACATAAGATACTTTTAGAGTCTCAGTTAGCCTCTTTCTAATCTTTGAGTCTAAGTTGTAGATTTCTTCCGGTGACTTGCCTAATATATCAAATACCGATACTTACACCGAACCTACGGAAGCATTGCTGGACTTAGAATGCAGACAAATCTAACTTTCCGAACGCTGTTGACGTATTCATTTGTCAACTCGTTATATTCACAGCACCAACATATTTCTAACATTCTTCACTAGCGATAGGGAGCATAGACAGAGCATTGTCATCCTTATTTCTTGCCTGGTCAATGATCTTTCCTCCTTTGACTACTGCATATGGACACTTATCTTGACCAAACTCATTTCCTACATCTCGCGAAAATGTTGTGCTCTAGGTGCCTTGAATATTACTTGAGTAATATTACTTAATATTACTTGAGTAATATTACTTAATATTACTTGAGTATCAAGGCAGCGAGCTGTCAGAATCGTTATTACGCCGGGCGAAATGCTTAGCGGCATTTCGTTCGTTTTACGTTCTGAGTTCAAATTCCACCGAGGTCGACCTTGCTTTTCATAATTTCGGGATCGATAAAATAAGTACCAGCTGAATACTGGCGCGAATGTAATCGACTTACCCACTTTCCAAAAATTCTTCGCCTTGTGCTAAAATTTGAAATCAGTATTAGATGAACATCAGCAAAAAAAGGTATGTCTGACGTAAATTTTTCTTACTATGTATGTATATATTTATGTGTGTATGTAGGTAAGTATGAATACATATCTATATATTTAAGCATAAATGTACTCTGTGTGTGTGTGACATATCTTGTATTTGTATCATTCCTTATCATGTTTCTCCTCTCATTTTCAGCTGATAGGTTGTCAGAAACGTGAAACCCAACGATCTAGAACTTTCAACTTTACTTTACTGTCAACTGGTCGAAGCTCAAGCCTGAACATCACGCTATGCGCCAGCAGACAGTTACCCTTACACACGCAACAAACAATCACATAAATGCGCGCGCACGCACACACACACGCACGCACACATACACACGCACACACATACACACACACACATGCACGCACATTCGAACGCACGCAAGCAAACGCGTGCACACACATACGCACACACATACGCACACACACATATAATACCATACTGATGCATATAAATAGATAAATGTGCTTGTTTGTGTTGTGTGTCTATTAATTCACATTAAAAATTCAGAAACATGCATAAACTCGGACCCATGCACCTTCGTACAGATGACTGTACCCATGAACCCATTAGAGTCACCGACGTTCCTATACACCCTCAGATAACTCATTCGACCCATTTATATACCAATAAATGTAGAAGTAATCTTTGTCTGCATCAAATCTTCAATCTCACACTCATACTATACATGTAGTCATTTTGGCTTCTACAGAACAAAAGATAGTGTAACCGTATCATTTAAGTGAAGTATCTAACAACAGCGAGGTATTTCTTTGCTGAAACTTAGACGTCTAATAGAAGATTTGAAGACAATTAACCTTTTGTCTTGCCTTGGTTTTTATGTTATTTCTCGGTCTCCTTCACAAGGCTTTGAATGAAATCTGTTTTGTCTTTTGTTATGTTTTCGTGATTTTTTTTTAACTCACATTTCTCTCCGCTGTGTGAATATTTGCTTATTCAGTTACTTAGTATATACATACATACATACATACATACATACATACATACATACATATATATATATATATATATATATATATATGTGTGTGTGTGTGTGTGTGTGTGTGTGTTTGTATAGGGTGTCCATTAAGTCTATTTACAATTTTAAAAATTTATTACAAAAGCAAATAAAAATATAGATCTGTGAAAATTACTAAGTACATAGAACAAATCTGATAAACATATCTCATCAATTGCCTCTGTAAAAAATTCTTGAAGTTGTAAAGAGACTTTATGGACACCCTGTATATTTCTCTCTCTCTCTCTCTCTCTCTCTCTCTCTCTCTCTCTATCTGGGGAAGCAAAATTTACAATGAACGTTAAGTTGTTTTTTCTCAGCAGGCACTAAGTCAATTGTTTTGAAACAAGCATATATTGATGTCAGAATCATACCTGACACTATTATCCTTACCTTTTCAGAAACTTTTGCTCATGTGGGTAATCAGGAGAGTAAATGTCAAAGAGTGTGTGATTTGCTGAATGGACTCGTCACACCAAAGGAGATTTCAAGAATAGTTGGAATGTCCATAAAGACTGTTTATAATGTAAAGAATAGAATGGCTATGAGCAAAACTATTACGAGGAAGTCTGGAAGTGGAGGAATCAACAAAAAACGTACCAAAGCTTTTATTAAAGCTCTCAAATCCAAAATCCTAAAGGATCCAGCCAAATCCATGAGAAAAATGGCAATTGAACTTGAGGTAGACAACAAGACTATTAGAAATGCAGTAAAATATGATTTGAGGTTAAAATCTAACACAAGAACACGAAAACACTTGTTGACAACAACTATGAAGGAAAAGAGATTGGAAAGGTGCAAAAAAATTAGTACATGGTTCAAGAAAAAGTCCTCTATTGTAACGCTCTTTTCAGATGAAAAGATCTTCACTGTCGATGCTGTTCTGAACCGCAGAAATGACAGATTTATCGCAAAATCGACAGCTGAGGTTAGGGGGACATTCAAAACAAAACATCCTGCTCAAGTTATGGCTTTTGGTGTTGTGGCTTCCGGTGGAAAGAAAATGCCTATAAAATTTTACAAAGCTGATGAAAAGATCAATGTTAACACTTACTACAAGACTCTGAGATACCAGGTATTGCCATGGCTTAAAGCAAACTACTCAGGTGGTAATTATGTATGGACACAGGATGGTGCTCCAGCCCACACAGCTACAAAAATGAAAGATTTCTGCAAATCCAACTTTAGCAATTTTTTGGAATCATGTT
>NC_068982.1:34924527-34926971 GCF_001194135.2 Octopus bimaculoides
TATATATTGATATATATGATGTTGTTGATTGTAGACATTACACGAATTCGAAACAAAAATTATAAAGAGGTCCACTCAAATCAGTTGAACATTGCAGTTGATGTAAACAACTATTGTCCTCCCCTAAAAGTTGTTGGGCTTGAGCCAAAATTTAAAACCATTAATTACTTCAGGATATCCGTTGTAATATAATTTCATTCCTGGATTATTTCTCTTTCCAGACATCGAAACGAGATGGGATTCCTCGCTATGTTAGACATTAAGAGAAAATCTATCTTTTTAGCACTAAGTGACTGACGTATTGCGATATGAGAATGCACAGTTATAAGAATAGTGCAGTTAAATTATGAGAATAATACAGTTAAAATAAAATATAAATTATAAAACTTTATTTGGAGCAGTCAGATTAACAGTGCACTGTGTATTGGCCGATATTACTGTTACTATGACATCTTCGTCAATGTTTCTATTTTACATCTCAAACTAATGCTTATGTTATATACATTAAAATATGCGAAGTTAATTGATACTCTGTATATATAGTTTACTACTTGTTTTCTGACTTATGTTATATGCAAATGCTTGTTTTCTGCATTTCTATGGCTTATTTTAGTTTGTTGGTACGAAGTTTCATTTTTTTTGCGTTTGACGATGACCTTAGTTTTTGCTACAGAGCTTGGCTATTTCACTTGCATTTTCATAGTTGTACTTATTTAATATTTCCTTGTAGGACATCTTTCTGAGATGTGGCTTCTTTTGCTTTGTTCACTGATGAATGAAGTAGTAGTGAGTAGAAGATAGCTGAAGGAGAGTTGGTGGACTGTTTGTGGTAGCTAGATGGTTAAACAGGAAGTCATATCTGAAAAGGATTTATTGTAATCAGCTGTTTTCAGTGATTGATTGGTGTAGGTGGTTTAGAAGTTAAAGTGGATAAACCCTTGAATCTTATGTAAGTTATCAGTACTGTTACCATAGCGGTGTGTGCTGTGTTCATTGAGGCCTCCTGTATCGATAGATCTCAGTAGTGTTCATATATTTGTAGTTTGGGTGTGAATCCTTTGTGCTGGTATACACATGCTCGTTATATTAATGCGTTATGTATATCGTTTATTATTTATCTTGAAAGCTTATACTTCTGGTGTGTTGACTCACTGCTTCAATGGAGTTTATGATTATCTGTAGTTTTAGACATATAACTTTATGTTGTTATGAGGCCGGAGTTTGGCCTGTCTTCTCTTGTATATACGATTAGTGCAGTCATGCTATCTGGAATGTAGTTATATATTTTGTGCTCACTCGCTCACTACTAGGTGTATCGTTTAACATCTTTTATCTTTTTCTTGTTTCAGTCATTAGACTTTGGCCATGCTTGGGCACCGATTTGAATGGTTTTAGTCGAAAAAAATCGACCCCGGTACATATTAAATCGGTTGCTGTTGCTGAACTGTAAAGATGCAAAGACGCAAACAAACCAACACTGATTGCGAAGTGGTGGGGGATGACAAGCATAAAGACATACACCCACCACGCACACGCACGCACACACACATACACATACACGCACACACACAAACACGCGCACGAACACACACTTACATCTATGACGGGCTTCTTCCAATTTGCGTCTACTCACTTCACTCATAACTTATTGGTCGGCACAGAACTGTTGTAGAAGACAGTTGCCCAAGGTGCCTGCACCTACGAAGGCATGGCTGTATGGTTATTTCTTCCCGCTCTTTTACATTCAGAGTTCAAATGCCGCGGAGATCGACTTTGCCTTTCATCTTTAAAATAAATATCAGTTGACCACTAGGGTCAATATAAACGACTTCTCTCTTCAAAATTGCTTCCTCTGTACCTGTTATGTTTCAAGCTACTGCTATCTAGCACTTTCGGATGATCTCTACTCAACCGCTACACAACAGCTAGCTACTCGACTGCTACTCAACACTCCTACCACGGCCACACTACCTCTATTTATATGTCTTGGGAGATTCAACTTCTTCGCCTGGCGGCGTCGACACAACAGTACCAAAATTAAAAAGAATTATTACACGATATAATTGTTTTCTTGCTGTAGTGTATTTCCAGGATAACTAATATACTTCTTATATGTTATCTTATTTTACTACGATGTGTAACGATATCTTTATAGTAGCAGGCGTTTTGTTTTCTTGAAAGTTGGAGTGTATTCAGACATATTTTAGTTGCTTTGTTTCATTTGTGCGTATGAATGTAAGTTTTGTACGAGGACGCTCCTACTTTCTCCACATTACTGTTGTCTGTTTAGTGCAGTTTCGTAACCTTTCATTATTTTTCCCATGCGTCGGATTAATCCTCTTGATCAGTATATATTTCTGTGTCGACTTTATACACATATTTTGTTTATTGTCCGACATCTTGTTTCTGCCTTTATATATATATATATATATATATATATATAT
>NC_068982.1:34927652-34930436 GCF_001194135.2 Octopus bimaculoides
TATATATATATATATACTTATATATATATATACATATATGTAAGTATGTATGTATGCATGCATATATGCATAAGTTTGTAAGCAAGGTTATGAGGTTACATGGTATGTTTAAGAAACAACAATTCTAGCCTTTTAGCCCCTCTATGAAAACAGGTTGCACAAAAATGCTTCCAGAGACAGGAAGTATGTGCAGATCACGATTCGCTTGCTTAGCTATGGTTGCCGAGGCAATGTAGTCTAAAATACTTAATGCAAAATTTTAGCACGAACGGGTTAGGCCCATGATTGTAAAGTTTGCCATGCGTAATATTTTGACTAGGAGCACCGACACATGGGTTTTATATTACATTTTTAAAGCAATCGTTGGGCTCCCGCTGATAAATAAGCAAACATACATAGATGCATGCATTCATACGTGCATACATACATGCATGCGTATATACATGCAATCAGACATACACACATACATGCATACATGCGAATGTACTTGCATACATATATGCATGTACGTGCAGTCTATGTTATGGATACTTAACTCCTGTGGAATGGTAGGGACACACCGTCCTGACATACGGTCATATACATCCAGCTGACCCCTCGATCCTCAGGACATACACACGCTCACACATTAAGACGCGCATATGTATATACGCATATATATTCGCATATATACTTATACATGTAGAAGTACACACACACACACACGCACGCACACATACATATCATATATATATATATATATATATATATATACGTGAGCGTGCGGAAAAGTTCCTGGCTTTGAGTAAAAGAAAATACAGGTGGATCAGTTAATTATGATTTTATTCAACATATTCCCCTCTCAGATTCGCACAGTTACTGTAGCGGTCCTCAGTTTTTCTAAGCTCTGTAAAAGAACTCCGAAGTTTGGGCCTCCGACTAAGCCTTTCGCGAAACCCTTAAAGTCAGGAACTTTTCAGCACCCACTCGTATATATATATGTGTGTGTGTGTGTGTGTGTGTGTGTGTGTGTGTGTGTGTGTGTGTGTGTGTGTGTGTGTGTGTTTGTTTGCATGCATGTATGTATATGTGTGTGTGTGTGTGTGTGTGAGCGTATATGTGTGTGTATATGCATGTACAAATCACTGACAAGAGCAATGTGCACAGATGGGTAAATGCAGTTAGAGAAAGTGAAACCAATGGTGAATACAAACCATGCGGTAGGTAACCATCAACGGCGACCACCGACACCAAACGCCAGCGAGTGGACGAATTGATTCGATGAGTCCCAGTGCACGAGCTCGCTGCACAATGTTTTACTGATGATGAAGAAAGATTTTAAATGTCAGAGGTTGTGTGCAAACTGAACATCTAGGCAGGATGTTGGTACCTGGTCTGAATGGGAGAAATGTGAGTCTGCTCCAATCTGATGGAAGCATTTTAAATCAATACAGCGCGAGTTTTTCTATTTGGTAAGAGGGGACGAAATGTGAGTGTATCTTTATGATCGGAAAAGTCCATAGAATGGTGCTGCATCTCTTTTCCATGACCTCAGAAGTTCAAGAGCCCGCGATCGGCACCGAAAGTCATGGCATCTGACTTTTGATTGTTTGGGTTGGGAGAGAGAGGACAAAGGTATTAGTGTCCTTGATTTTCAGGAATGTTATACGGTGAACAGCGAGTGGTACATTGAGACCTGGACACGAATTTGAAAACTATCTCCACTCACCATGACACATAACTATACACATTGTTGGCAACAAATGATGTAATCAACAAACTGACTTGATCATTGCTCGACCATTGATCGTGCAGCGCGCATCTGGCGTCCTGTGACGTTCACTTGCTCTGTCCAATGTATGACAAGTCTTCGAGACTGATTTGCTGACACAAACCAGGTGAATGTAGTTTTAAAAAAGAAGTTGATGCAACACCGCATGCATGAATTTTCATGGAGGACTTGAGAAATTTGTTCAATGATAGGGTATATGCATCTCTTGAGAGCTTGAGATGCAGATTATGTTTAATGGTACCGTTGTTATAGAGGAAGACTTACTTAACCAACGTGCATAATTTGTATGATCCATGTTAGTTAATAAAAGAGTCATGCCCACTTTTGCATTACCCTTATGTATGTATATGTATACATGTATATGTGTATGTGTATGTGCACACACACACACACACATATATATATATTACGTATATACATATATATACATTTATACGTATACATAAATACTATTTAGCACATCCATCTTCAATTGGCTGTCTTTTATTTACAACACCTTATACTGCGGTCAATGTCTCCAGTAATCATTTCGTGTAAGCAACAAAAGCTAAAAAGCATAGACTCGTATGTCGGCTGAAGAAATTTTCGTCAGCATCGCTAGATCGATCTACTATATCATGTGAATTCACTGTACATTAACGACAGAAGCGACTATTTATCGTCTACATGAGATATTTCTTTGGATGATTACCGCAAACTATGGCATTTCAAACAACACATCCAACTTCAGTTGGATGTCCTAGTTGATATTCATTACAGAAGCTGCTTCTGTTACTAAGAGCTCATTTATTCACAGCCCACCGGTTTATAGTGTCATTACTGACTATTTGGCCAGTATTATATATATATATATATATATATATATATATTTGAAAAGATTTGTAAATGTACCACACGAGTAAGTAGATATTAAAGATAAACAAAAATGAAAATGCCACCTTTTAAAAAAATTGGGTGTTTTAATTAATTTACATTACATGTTTCAATTTTTTTGAAAAAAACCGAAACATGTA
>NC_068982.1:34930766-34931718 GCF_001194135.2 Octopus bimaculoides
TATATATACACATATATATATTTGAAAGTCTTTGTGAAAATTACTAACAGAAAAAAGTTCTGAAATCTTTTAACAGAATGTCATTAACCTTTTTGGAAGACGTTTTTTTTTCCTAGTGTGTGTGAGCGCTTTCCATTAATCTTTTCAAACACGCGTACTTTTCGGTTTGATTGATTTTGTGTTGGGCTAGCTACTGCTGGCGATCCGCAATTTACAGTGAAATCATGTGATACAGTATGGCCATCCATCAGTGCTAACGAAAATTTCATCAGTTGATATTAACATGTGCTGTTTAGCATTCGTCGCCAACACAAAATGATTTCTTGGGACGTTTCCCGCAGTCTAAGGCATTCTAAACAACACATCCAATTTAAGCTGAATGTACCAATAATTATTTGTTACAAAGGCTGTTTCTGTCGCTAATAGTTAATTCATTCACAGTCCGCCGGCTTTTCATTACATCACCGACCAGTGTTATACTATGTATACATACAGAGAAAGAAGTGAAGAGAAATAGTATTTACGCATATTATTTTGTGTTAATTTTTGCCAGAGTAACTAAATGTGCGAGGAAGGCGCGTAGCTTAGTAGCTAAGATATTTGGCTCACAAGAGTATGGCCGTGACCTTCATATCCGGCGGTGTGTCGTGTCCTTGAGCAAGACACTATATTTCACATCTATTCAGCTGGTAAAAATGAATAGTACTTGTATTGATTCAGAGGGCCAGCTTTGTCACATCCTGTGTCATGCTGCATTTCTTTGCAGACATGTGCATTAATCGTGCACATGTCTGTGGAGTGTGCTCAGCCACATGCACGTTAAACTCACGAGCATGCTGTTCCGTTGATCGGATCAACTGGATGTGTATATGCATACGTGTATGTCTGCGTCAGAGTGAGAGAGAGAGAGAGAGAGAGAGAGAGAGAGAGAGAGAGAGAGAGAGAGAGAGAG
>NC_068982.1:34931781-34932849 GCF_001194135.2 Octopus bimaculoides
GAGAGAGAGAGAGAGAGAGAGAGAGAGAGAGAGAGAGCGAGAGAGAGAGAGAGAAATGTTAGTTATACTACACGAGTAAAAGTGAGCAATTTCTACTGTTGAAATGTTTTCGGGCCAAGTTATTTATTTAGTTAGTGAGTTATTAGAACGTAAGAATTTCTCCAAATTTTACCCACATTTAACTTCCTATGTCAATTTTAATCCAGAGATGAACTCATCAACACGTCTGACGTTACCACCACTCTCCCTACCGGAACTGCCGGGAAGAATTCAATCACTGACGTCAAATATTAACGGTGGCGAAGTGTAGGTTGTCTGGATGCTCATCTGTATTAATAACGGATTGTAAATTATAACGAAACTTGCCGTAGTTTAGATTCTTTTACGGTATTTCTGGCTATGGGTGAATTGTATTTCAAGCTACGAAATATAACTTTGCTAAAATATATTTAGGTCAATAATCCGAATCTCGCAGAATTGCGATTGAATCTTCTACTTAGATTTGTACTTTTATCCTGCATACCTTTATTATTATTATTATCATCATTATTATTATTATTATTATTATTATTATTATTATTATTATTATATTTCTTGAGAGTCATATATACTTTTGTATATCTTTGCTATTTAATGCAAATTCATTGGCTTTGCTGAAAGAAAGATAATGAGTAAAAAGTAGTAGTTATATAAGGCTAACAGTAAAGGTAACTGCGACCTTATGTAAGATATATATACGTATTACTTTGACACAAGTTATATTCAGTGAAAGAAACGAGACTTATTTATTCATTCATTTTTGGGAGGTGAGTATATCTTGTTCAAAACATTAAAGGTTCTTATAAGCTGACTTCTGTTCCTTCAAGCTTTTGTTCCTTTTAAATGGTCTAGAGCTCCATTTAATTTCTTTTAACTTGCCTCTTTCACAAAGCAAAACAACAACAAAAACTAATATAACGAAACTGTTTACTAATCTCCCTCTCGATCCTACTCTTTCTCTATCTCTCACTTGTTCTCCCCCTCACTTTGTCTCTCTCTCTCTCTCTCTCTCTCTCTCTCTCTCTCTCT
>NC_068982.1:34934622-34943517 GCF_001194135.2 Octopus bimaculoides
TTACAACTTGGATTCTACGAGGTATGGACTTGTACAAAGTTTGGATTGTTTCCAATGAAATTTTTGTCCATTCTTCAGCTAAAACAATTTCCAGTTCTTATAGTGATAATGGTGGAGGATATCGATTCCTTACTTGTTTTTCTAAAATGCACCATGAATGTTCAATAATATTGAGATCTGGGGACTGTGGTGGCCACATAAGATGTTAAACTTCACTGGAATGTTCCTTGTGCCATTCAGTAACAACTTTAGCTGTGTGAATTGGTGCATTATCATCCTGAAAGATTGCGCTTCCCTCCGGAAACAGTTTCGCAACCATAGGATGAATATGATCCGATAAAATGCTTAAATAGTCTTGACTATTAATTCTGCTATGAAGGGAAACCATTGGGTCGGCGGATTTCCAAAATATAGCCATTCCCCAGATCATCACAGATCCTCGTCCATGTTTAACAGTTGGAAGAATACTTCTTTTGGCTGTCTCCACACGTATACTCGGTCGGTGGTCGGAAATACGGTAAAGGATGACTCGTCCGAGAAAATAACATTCTTCAACTGCTCTAAGGACCAATTCTATATTTGCAACGTTTCTTTTTGAAAGTAGTGGTTTTCTGATTGCAGCCCTCCCGTGAAATCCAGCTTTGTGCAGCACCCGGCGAACAGTTTTTATGGAAATTGGGTTCCCGAGGTTATCATTAAGCTTTGCAGTAATTTTGGGAGCTGTACTTTTGTGATCGTTTCTAACAATTCACGTAAGAGTCCGACGCTCCCTATTTGAAAGTTTTGGTTTTCTTCCGGAGTTTTGTTTTGACGGGGAGGTTTTTTTCCCTCTTTGTTATAGGCTGTCATGACTTTCGAGACAGGACTTCTTGATACACCAAACATTTCGGCTGTTTTCGTTACGCTAGCGCCTGCCATACGAGCACCAACAATTTTATCTCTTTGAAAGTCCGATAGATCTGTCATTTTAATGAATTTTAATGAATTTCTATATATATATAAAGATAGATATGCAGGGCAGGGAATCGTCAATTAGTAATAAAATTAATAATTAACAATTTTGCCGGGTAGCTCAGTATGAAAAAACCTTTTCGGTAAAAAACATTTATAATCATAAATATATAGGGATTGACAGTAACCTGCTTCTCCAACATACTGAGAATTCAGAAATAGCAGTCAAAAGAACTACTGATTTCAAAACTACAAATTATTACTCCAGATTGATAGCGATATTTTTGATACACACAGAACAAAAAACAGTAGAGAAGAGTTAAAAAACCACCTGCCTTTAGTTAATTTAGTATGATCGTTTCACAGTTAAGAGTAAAGAATACTCTATTCTGATCTTCAGCTAAATATTCTAATAAATTTGTTAATGTCTAAATAACTCACGTTAATTTTGACCATGTGAACATCAATACCACGTGAGGAAGACGTTAAGAAATTTATCGGCCAGTAAGTTCAAAATCCCTCGCCCTAATGAATTCAATTCAGTGTGCATCATAAATAAAGATAGATTGACAGATAGATAGATAATCTATATATGCGTGGGCGTGTGCGTATGTGTGTGTGTATGTGTGTGTGCGTATTCTCCACCCTATTTCTTTGACATTTATAAACGTGGATAAAGTTATAGTGTTGAAACGCTAAAATATTTCCATAGATATTTCTTTAGTTGTTTTAGTTAAAAGCAATTTCTCATATTACTCAGTTTATATTTTCTGTTGAAATTTATGTTATATGAGAAAGCGCTTCAGATCCCAATCAGAATGAATTGGGAATGGAAGGTAAAACTAGTATATCGATCCGAAAGATAAAGATAGCAATCTGTATTAAATTAGGAAAACCATCACGATAATGCCAAAATCGAACTATTAATATCATCCTATGTGTTTTTATTTTAACTGTTTCCATCGGCATAATATCCGATCAGTTTCAGACAGTATATTTTTAGCATATACGTTTTCCCTAGAATATGGTTGAACACAAATCTGTTATGGAAATTTATTGAGTATCATCGGTTGTTCACAATTTTATTTCCATTTCAACAACGCTCTTTCTATCTCTCGCTTCATTTCATTGTAATGTAAATATGTTTTGTCTTTCAATTCTGGTTGGTTCACTAGCAATAAATTTAATTCGATTTAATTTAATCATAGTGTTTGCATCTTTTATTTGCTCCCAATGGTGTATCGGAGAATATACTGAAAGAATAGTATTGAAATTAGGAGTACAAAAGATGGGATTTTATTGGCATTAATCTATAAGGATCTAGCAAATAATTCACTTCAGAAATATTGAATCTTAGTGGTTTATTACAATTAATTCTATAATATCATACAATTATATTCTATGGAATGCGGTTGATATATTTTTCCTATCCGATTGTTTTTCAATAAGTATCTATTTCTTCTGGATAATGATTTGGCAAAGGAAAATCAAATGTTGTGAGATGTTGTGGCTTTCATCTGTGATATTAGTATCTAAAGAGAAATGCTATTGTATCAATTACAAACTTAAGCGTCGCTGTGGTTTCCGTTCCTTTATTATTCACTGCTTTGACTTGGTAAATATGTTTGAACTATGTTCTGGTTTTAACTATATTTTACTCAATGGAGATTTGCTGTGCAAATCATGTTCTCGAAGTAATTAGCAGTGTGAATAACTGTTGTTGCTGAACTTCAGGTTAGATTTGATCAAAGCAGACTAATGATAAGAGACGGTTCAGCTCTGAACATTTTTTATTCTTTTTTTTTTTTTTTAGGAACTTCATTATTTGTATTTTACTCTTCCTTTTCCTGAGACAATATTCTTTAATTCAAGAGAAATTTAGTTGTAATTTCTACCATGCCAAACGCGAGTCGAGACACTTGTTGGCCAGCTGGACTGATCACGTAGCACTTGAATCAATCAAGGCTAGAGAGATAGCAGCGGTGATTGTTACTTGTCGAAAACTCACTCAGTGGCTCATAGTAATATTATAACAAAGAAAGGCGGTGAGCTGGCAGAAACGTTAGCACTCCGGGCAAAATGTTTAGTGGTATTTCGTCTGTTTACTTACATTCTGAATTCAAATTCCGCCGAGGTCGACTTTGCCTTTCATCCTTTCGAGGTCGATAAATTAAGTACCAGTTACGTACTGGGGTCGATCTACTCGACTGGCTCCTCCCACCAAAATTTCGGGCCTTGTGCATAGAGTAAAAAAGAATATTATAACAAAGGTAAGAATATACTTTTATTTCCTTTGCACTTGATTAGGAGCAAAGTTTGTTATTTTTGCGGAGAGCATTTAAAAGGACGTGTGTTGTTATGCTGTCCCTAAGGGTATTAGCGTTGTAAGCGGATGAAATATATTCAAACTTGTGTTGCAGCAAAGTTGTGGGCATCTTTTTGCAGGCATATCTTTTGATCTATATCGGTCATCGTTGGTTAATATTTGATAATCGTTTCTTAAGTAATACAAAGAATGAATATCGAATGGTAATTTTTACGTTTAAAAGTCTCTGAATAATAGATACATTATTTCAAAGTTCTGCCATAGACTAGAAAATCTAAGATTCCATCTTGTGAACTTCAAACACAAATAATTTTTCCTTTGATACTACAGTCACTGTCGAGATATATCATTGATTATATCAAGATATTTTCATGAGTTGAATACAGTTGGCCTTTTTCAAAACACACAAACAATGTCACCAACTTCTAAACAATCTCGGAAAGTAAAAATAAATGTACAGACTAGCTACTGATATCATGTGATCATGTCCATTCTTTGAAGTACAGAGACTGTAAAATGTAGAATTCTAATATATACTATGTCAAGTAGTAACATCAATAACTGAAGGCAATTAGTGATAGTGTTACTCGAATAGTGAGACAATATCCAAATATGAAGAAAGTATCACAAACCCAAATATTGCAGAAAATTTCGCAAAATATCGGCTAATCATAAACAAAATTTCTACATTAAGAAAAATATTCGATTTTCCCAAATGCTATCAGTGTAATTTGAAACTAATTTTGTCTAAATGTAATTACTTAATCTAATGTGACTAAAATGTAAGGCGGTGAGCTGGCAGAATGCTTAGCGGCATTTCTTCTGTCTCTACGTTCTGAGTTCAAATTCCGCCGAGGTTGACTTTGCCTTCCATCCTTTCGAGATCGATAAAATGAGTACCAGTTGAGCACTGCAGTCGATGTAATCGATTTAACCCCTCTGAAAATATTGGCCTTGTACCAAAATTTGAAATGAATATTACTAAAATGTACTAATAGTAAGAAAAGTTACTATTTGTACAAAAATAAAATGTATTATTAATCTTTTCCCATCTATCAAATTATCTGAAAATAATGATGGTAACATTTATACAAATTTTCAGTGATATACAGTACTTAGTGTCCTTGCTTTAAAGCACTTACAAATATATCATGTTTATTTCGGATAAAAATGTCAACCAATATTTAAGATCAGATTAAGGCACCGAGCTGCCAGAATCGTTAGCATGCTGGGCAAAATATATAGCAGTATTTCGTCCGTCTTTACATTTTCAGTTCAAATTCCGCCGAGCTCGACTTTGCCATTCATCCTTTCGAATTCTATAAAATTAAAATAAGTACTAATTGGGTATTGGGTATGATGTAATCGACTTACTTTCTCACCGAACTTGCTGGCGTGGAGTCAAAATTCGAAACCAATATTTAATATCACATGCTGCATAAGAAAAGTTGTATCACTCAGTCATCCGTTTTTATACAAAGAGTAAACCTTTTATTCCTTACTAGGATCTTCAAACATTACCATAAAGCTCCTAATTTGGGTAAGATTTAATGAAATCTCAAACGGCCTGAGATGAGTTGGTGTTATTAATGATATAATTTTCAGGACAATTAATCCCATCTTTAAAGATAAAACAATTTTTTCTTCTCCGATCTCCATTAAATATGTTACTCCAGATTTGGTTCAGTGCACTAGATCACTGACATATTTACACGTGTCAGTGAATTAATGAATAAGCTCATTATTGCTCTTAGTTTTAAAATAGTTCCTACTTTTAATGTAGCTTATTGAAACCGTTTTATCTAAGAATTAATTAATTACAATCTGAGAACAAGCCGATTGAAACAAAGTGTAGCTATGAATATTGGTTTCAAATTTTGGCATAAAGCCAGTAATTTCGAGGGAGAGATTAAGTCGATTACATCGACCTCAGTACTCGACTGGTACATATGTTATCGATTCCGAAAGGATGAAAAACAAAGTCGACCTCAGCGGATTTTGAACTCAAAACGTAAAGATGAACGAAATGCTACTAAGCATGGTGCCCGGCGTGTTAATGACTCTGCCAGCTCACTTTGGTATAGCTGTAAATATCAATAAAGAAAAAAAACGGTATTAACTTTATTAGTAGAGATTAGGTTAGTACAGGAAAATTATACTCTGGAGGGAAAAAATTTAGTGATTATTTGTAAATCAGGGCCTCGCTGGAAACTCATGCATTACCTTCTAATATTAAGTACTTGTAACTATTTATAGCAATATAAGGTGCTACCTTTGAACTAAGACTGAACGTAAAGCTGGTGACAGGATACGAATTATCGACCAGGGTGCCAACCACTTTATAGTTACGCTCAATGTATCTTGTTTATGTCGTAACCGAAAGAAAATATATAGTGAATCAATTGTCGTACAGAAACATAATTCCTTTTGAACTTAAAAGTATTACTGATATAGAAGTAAATACAATATAAAGAATTTTTTTCGTGAAGCCTGTTCCCCATTCCCCGCTTTTTAAAGAACATTTTATATATGTTGATGTTATTATTACCCAAATACAGACTACTTTTTCTTACCCTTTCCAAAGCTTTTGCAACATCATATATCTACAGTGAATCATTATAGTGTTTAGTGATAACAAATTGCTTTACACACATCTTGACCAACGGGAATACTTATTAATTACCAGCAAAGAAAAAAAAAATAAAACAAATTTCTCTTCGAAAAGCTTAACATCGAATTTCAGCCTTACTAATGTATAAATATTGATATAAGTGGCTGAGAAAAAAATTGAAACAGATTGAAATGCATGAAAATCAAATGAATGAGTTATATCCTTGATTACAAAACTTACCAACCATTCTTGGTCATATGGAGATGTTCAGAAAATAAAATGATATTAGATATTAGTCAATGAATTATATTGACTTTTCCGCATGATTATTTCTAATTAGTCTATCAATGCTGTCTCCATTAAAAATGATAACATGAACTTAACACTTCTTTATTATAGATTTCTTTTGTCTCCGAAGTTGAAGTCATAAAAATACAATAAATTCTGAACAGAGAAATAGTAAACTTTCTCATAAATATCAATCGTTGCTGTGTTTGTTTTTATGTAATTACAGTAAAATCTCTTGATCAATTGCCGTTCTTACAATGTAGAAACTTATAGTTTCTTGAAACCAGTTTCTTTGAGCCAAATATGAAACATTTCCTGATGTACTTCGTCAGTACAACGCTAATCTTAATTAAAACATGCTTTTATATTTTCTTCTTGCTATTTTATCTCATTTAACTCATTCAGTACAACTAACCCGGGTTGCTTATTGATTTTTGAAGAATATATTTGTATCAATAAGAAAAAAGTTGCTTCATATTCAAGCTTTATAGCTATATCGTTTAAAAAGTTTACACTTACCCTCTTATTAAAATAGATTTTAATTGAAGCGGGCAACCTTCCCAGTCTTACTTGCCAATTAAATATAATAGAACCATTCACTGAAACATTTAATAATTATTTAATCCGATTATTTTCTTTGTGTTGTTGCTTTGATGTTGTTTCTTTCGACTGTTTTGTTGCTAAGATTTTGCCAAATCTTATTGACTGTCTCTTTAAAACACATGATCTTTTGGCTTTAGAACCTCCTATTTTACTTTATTTTATTTTTTTACATATAATGTTGGTCAAGATCAGATTATAAACTGGTGCATATGCGAACAATAATGTGCATAGCTGCATGCGAATACAAACAAAAGCACACCCATATCTGCATTTATATAAATTTTATGACCGTGCATTACTATTTTGTTTGTTTCAATAAAGACACTTCAACAAAATAAGAAAAATCTTGTAGTAAGTACAGCGTTTTAGAATTAAGTATTTTATGAATGGAGCAGAGAGGTAGGTGTATCAGTCATGATTTTGGTTACCTCCTCGAGCAGCTGATATTTACGCGGTTGATATTCATTTTGGATTATGTCATTTTAACATCTATAAACATGGGCTATAACAAACCGGTTGCACAAAGCATGTAATATTGTGTTTGGGGGTAAGATACATTAGAAGTAATGAGAGTAGAAAGAGCTGGCCTGTATATCGAATAGTTCAAGACATACATGACATATAACGTTCGTGTTCAGAACAAAGGGTATTTAGAAAGCAGAATAATTATTATCACAGTTGCAGCAAGATCAATTTCTTTATGGGTATGGTCCATCAGCACCACTCCAAGCATGTGATCAGTATCTTACTAATATCTGTGCTTTGTGAAAAGTCAGAAACTGATGAGAGGCTGAAATGTTTTCCTGTTTTGAAGAAGGATCTGAAACTTCAGTGTGATAATTTGGCAAAATTATTCTATACGTGAAATCGCGACCAACAATCATCAATTTGTGAGATCTAACGGTTTTAGTTGTACATTTTACTGGTATAAAACAGGAATAATGCAAGACATTTTTATCGGTATGTGTAATGATCAGCTCTTTATTTTGATGAAGGAAAATAGGCTGCCATGTTTCTCTTGCATGATGTTTTTGAGACGTCTTTTCATCATTGTAGTGCAGCCTGATGTGATATGTCCAGGCATAGATGATGCCTGCATACGGAATGAGAAGTCGTGTTATCTGTTTAAGAGAGTGTTAGTTCAATATTGTAATAAAATATGACTCTGACGAGATAAACAAAACTTGTGGAAGGTTCATAGAATGTATGCTAGTGCATGCTGCAACGGAGCAGTCTGGCATGAAAGATCTCTCCCTAGAGATGAGAGAGCCAGAGGTATAGGTGGGAAAATTAGGTATTAGGTTTTCATGCCAGGGTCTGTCAATAAATTTGTTGATATCAAAGGCAGCAATACAGTGTTCAGCGAAGGCGAGGAACCACTTCGAACTAATTACTAATGAAACACATCAAGGGTCACTAAGATAGAGCAGCGATTTAAGATGTGGTTGTTTACAAGTACTTAATTACATTATAATACATAACTGCAGACAGAAAATAGAACCTGTTAAGGATGGAAGCTAACTAATAACATACCTGTTTAGGGAATTTAAAAGATACTCTTTCTGCTACGATTGTTTTTTTTTTTTTATATATTTTTGAGTTGGAGCAATTGAGGAAGTTTTCAACTTACCTAAAATATTTGCATAACTTAGAAACCCCCCAAAAGTATGAATGGAGACGAGCACTCGTTCATCGTAGCCTCTTTTATTAGCTTCAGCCTCACGTTGATCATACTTTTCAGAAAGATATGAACATCACTACGTCTCGTTTCGATTCTCTCAAATATTTGAAAGGAGTCACTAAATAACCCCACAAAACTTTTGTAATAAAGACATGCCTTGTAGATGTGGCTGCACAAAATGGAACAGTTTACTCCCCTGTTCATTAGAAGCATAGCCGTGCAAATAAGTTGACTCATTTTAATAAGTAAAAGGGTTAAAGTGTTCATTATGTAACAGTCGGTGACATGATTGAAACGGAACAATAAAGAACTAAATATCTTTTGACAGGGTTTTTTCAAAATTTTTCCCATCCACCATTTCGATTTCAGAAAGAAGCGCCGCCTCATGAACAGACAGATTTATTATATATATATATATATATATATATATATATA
>NC_068982.1:34944271-34945074 GCF_001194135.2 Octopus bimaculoides
ATATATATATATATATATACATACATACACGACGGGCTCCTTTCAGTTTCCGTCTACCAAAGAAACAAGTAAAAAAAAAAGCAGACAGGCAACATAAAGCACAATCCCTTCATCAGTTGTCCACTGCTTTATCTACTCCGCATTTTTTAAGGCAACAGTTTTCGATTCGAGGTAGATTTAGCTGCTACTTTTTGCTGTGTAGAATTCACTCCTTGGCCAATATTGCTAATGGTTGCGTTCGGTTATAAACGTATCCTAACAGATAGGAATACAACAATTTTCAAGATACAAAGAATTACATTTTAACTTCAGTGACGTCACAGTCTTTGGTATTATATTTTCTTTACGGCATGTATTCAAGCAAATAAATGTATATAAGTATACACACACCCATCTTATACATTCATAAAAATATATGCAATGTTAAACACACATGATTTTATTATTAGACATAAATCTAACAGTTGTGCTGCCAGGAGAAATGTAAGCTTTTCCTTAGGGTATTACAGTAGTTAGTGAATTCATTTCAACAGGAAATCAAAATGTTGTCGGGAATTCTATACAAACTGTACAAACATGTATGTAGATATGAACAGTTGTATACATACCTGCTTATATATATATATGTTTACATATATGTATATATACGTGCATTCATTCACACGAGCGCATGCGCACACACATACATACACACACGTACGCACACACACACACACACACACACACACACACACACATACACACAATGTAATGTAACATATTTGCAAATATTGAGTTGTAAAATAATATTACTTCGGCGTTAT
>NC_068982.1:34945248-34946331 GCF_001194135.2 Octopus bimaculoides
TATATATATATATATATATATATTATAATATATACGGACAATTACACAGGCGTGGTTGTGCATGCGTGTATATCTCTTCTGAATTTTCGCCACTATAGTTCTTTGCTTTGTAGTACTCAGATGTTTGAAATTTCAGCTACATTTTTTACTCCGTGAGGCACATTTGAACTATATGGTAGGTTATTCTAAATAATATTTCGTTCTTGTTTGCCCGTTTATGAATATTTATGTTTTTGTGTGTGTAATATGTTCTACGAACTCTAAATTGATTGCTTTTCAGTGTGACTTTGCAACAAAGAGCATTGTTGTTAAAAAAAGCCCTGTTAAACAATAAAGTATATATGCATATATTCAGGATATTAACTAATAATATCGGGTGATAGTCGCAATGCATGATAATATATAAAACAGAAGCAGTTGCAATTTCTCGTTACGTTACACACACATACATATATGTACATAGATATAGATATGATGATAGTCGGTCACATCGATTCCAACATAAGAGTGTTTGAAAGAGTGGATTTAAATAGAATAAGAAAAGTGGGGAAAGAGAAAACAGCCTTTAAGAAGAAAACAAAAGAAGCTGTATCTTTTTGTGACGGAAGCGTGAATGTAATTTGAGTCCAGCTATCGATATTCCTATGGAGTCACAATGGGGACACTGATGATTTTGATTTTTCCTGGGATTAGGCAAATGTGTCTGTTTATTGCAGGCACCGTCTCTGATGAAAGGATATACAAAATATCCCGGAAACAGCTGTATGACCTCTTCATAAATGTTATGAAAACTATTCGCAACCTTGGATTTTTTAAATCACATTCTGTTAATTATATATATGTATATATATATATATATATATGTGTGTGTGTGTGTGTGTGTGTGTGTGTGTGTGCATTTATATATATATATATATGTGTGTGTATCGATATATATATGTATGTATGTATATATACATATATGTATATATGTATATATATGTATCTCTCTCTCCTTTCTCTCCCTCCCTCTCAGTCTCTCTTTATATCTATCTATCTATCTATCTATCTATCTATCTATCTATCTATATATCTATCTATCTA
>NC_068982.1:34946451-34947845 GCF_001194135.2 Octopus bimaculoides
TATATATATATATATATATATATATGTATGTATTAAAAGGGGTGTATTTCCACGCTGGAAAATAATATCGGAAAATTTGTTGCTGAAAATGTACCTAAGTTTGAAATAAATTATTTGAAATAAATTTATTTACATATATACCAAACTAGTTTCAACAATATTTTTTGTTTATCATTGGTAAATATTTTAAATTATGAATTAGAAGAACATCTTTCAAAGCTTCAATATTGACAAGTTAAAATGTCCATCACAAACAAATTTAGAATTATGAATTAGGAAAACATGTTCAGAAATTTCGATGTTGACAAGTTAAATGTTCATAGTAGTCAATAATATTAAACATGCGCACCCATTTGTTTGAAGGTACAAAGCTCATTAGGGTTAGTAGTAATCGACAAGAAATGAATATCATCAAAGTTTCAGTCATACTGAGTTAAGAAGTGAGGGGAACAAGGGAGAAATGAAGATAGTAAAAAAAAAAAGGGATTTGGTTTACAGTTTCTCTGATCCTCTTTCCGTCGTTTATAGGAACTTTCGCTTGTTGTTGATGCGTTATTTTTCCGGTGGTCAAGTTTGTCGTTCTGCCTGGTTGGCTTCCCTGTGGGGAACGGTCATCAGTCCTTCCGGTTGGTTGATCCTCTTAAAGGATCATTTTGTCGTATTTCCTGAAGTTCGGTTTTGATTGATGTAGAGTTTGGTGACGTCAGCAACTGGTGTTTGTAAAATTTCATTGGTCTAGAGATAGTTGACGTCAGCAACTGGTGTTTGTATGCGGTTTCGAAATCCGGGTGGAAGTCTGTTACTAAAGTTTTAAAAATTGTTTGTTGTTCCTGGTTGTTTTGTTTTTTTTTTGTGGAGAAATTGAGTCGTTTTCCCTTTTTCTCTTTAGTTTTGTTTCTTCTTTCTAAAAGATATTCAGCTGTGGTTTATATTTTTTAATGAGTATGCATTCCGTATTTAAACGGAATTAACTGAAGTGTTTCCGGTGCATTGATAGAGAGGGAAGATTTGGTATTTTGGATTTATGTTTACGGGGCATTGGTCTAGGTGTTTGCTTACGAGAATTTTCCTAGTCGCGGGGTCCAGTATTTGTTGCCTGTGCACCGTTAGTCTGTCCCTCAAGAGACAACCGCAATCCCTAAAGAAAGTTACTCTTCCACCGGGTTTCCAAATCACCATGCAAACACCAGTTGCCGACATCACTTATCTCTAGACCAATGAAAACATTATTGAAATTAGTTTGGTATATATGTAAAAAAATTATTTTAAACAGTTACAAATTTTTCAAATTTGGGTGCATTTCAACAACAAATTTGGCAATATATGTATGTATGTATGTATGTATGTATGTATGTATGTATGTATGTATATGTATATATATATATATATATATA
>NC_068982.1:34949782-34950283 GCF_001194135.2 Octopus bimaculoides
TATATATATATATATATATATATATATATATATATATATAATAGCGTGCAAACCTTTGATGCAACCTTCTCCTATGCAGATGTTCGATGCCGCCTTGACCGATAGTACCCCTCGGACGGGGTTAAATCTAGATCGGGGTTAGTCCCTACCTTTCAGAGGCTTTTGAGCCCCCCTAGGTTAACTTAGGTTTAGATTAAGGCTTAGTTGTGATCCGAACATAACCTCTTCTGACACAGAGGATTGGGATCAGCAATGTTGTGTTCGGTTAAGTCTTATTTGGGATGAAAAATCAATAAACCGATTCCTGATGGGGTTTTCCATTCAGTCAGGACAATCAAATTGTCTGCAACCCATTTTCAGCCAAACGTTTACCAATTTCAACGAATTTCGCTCAAATTTGATGTCAGTGCTACTTAATTTGGTCTGAAACAAAGGGGTTGATTAGCTTAATAATCTAATTTAATCCCGGGCAACGCCGGGCTATACTGCTAGTGTGTGTGT
>NC_068982.1:34951270-34959312 GCF_001194135.2 Octopus bimaculoides
TATATATATATATATATTATTTTGTTTTATTTGTTTCGGTCAAACAAATTGACCTGAGGTCTTATTCTTTGTAAGCCTAGTACTTATTCTATCGGTCTCTATTGTTGAACCGCTAGGTTACAGAGACATAAACACACCAGCATCAGCTGTCAAGCGATGGTGGGGGACAAACACACACACGCACACGCATATACGACTGGAATCTTTCACATTCCCTCTACCAAATCTCCCAATAAGATCGGCCCGAGGCTATAGTAGAAAACACCTGCCCAATATGCCACGCAGTGGGACTGAACCCAGAACCATGTGGTGTGTAATCAAGCTACATACCACACAGCCACTCCTTCATATGAAGGCAGGTGGTTTTGTAGTTAGGGTGTTCGGCTCACGACCGTAAGATCGCGCGTTCGATTCCGAGCGGCGTGTTGTGGTCTTCAACAAGACACTTTATCTCACGTTACTTTAGTCCACTCAGCTGATGACAAAAAATTGGTTGTATTTGTAATTCATAGTCTCACTGAGAACTACGTTTACGGTACACGTAGCAGGGGAGTGCTGAGCCACTTGTAGTCTAATTTAACGAGCAGGGTGTTCCGTTGATCTGATCAAATGGAACAGCTGTACACACACATATATATATATATATATATGTATATATATGTGTGTGTGTGTGTATAGGGAGAATTCACAAAAAAACAAAAGACGAAGGTAGGTGGTGTAGACAACAAACAGATGTAGTAGTTTGACGCTCGGGAAGTGAAAAAGTCTTTAACGTTTCGATCCTACGCTCTTCCACAGGAAGGAACACAGAAAGAAACAAGTAGAGAAAATAAAGAATTTGTAGTGGCTAACGATCTATCATGGCGAATGCCGACCAGAAGGGTCACATTAGGAAGAAGGGGAGATAATAAAATAGTAGTGATCCCAAAACAAAGATGCGCGTGCGTGTGTATAAGAGAGTATATATGTGCGTGTGGAAGGGAGCTGATGACCTTGACATGTGCGTCTGTGTATGTGTAGGTGTGAAGACGTGGGGCTAGGAAGTGGTCAGTGCTACTGTGTGCGTGGTGGTGTGATGTGATGTGTTGTGTGGTATGGTGGTGTATGGTGTAGTGGTGTGTGGTGTAGTGTGATATATACATATATATATATATATATATATATATATATATCTGCGTGTGTGTGTGTGTGTGTGTGTGTGTATGCACACATATATGTATATGTTTGTACACAAATATGGCAGCAGCACAATGAATGAAACAAGTAAAACATAATACATACATGTTCCAGTCTGCGACCATGCTGGTGCATTGCTTGAAGAGTTTGGTCAAACAAAGCTACCCTGAACATTTTTTTTTTATAGTCTGGTACCTTATTCTATTCGATTTTGCCGTACCGCTAGGTTACGGGTTCATAAACAAACCAACACCGGTTGTCAATCTGTGGTGGGGTTCAAACGTAAACTCAAATATACACATATACATACATACAAATACATATATGTATGCATGTATGTCTATATGTATATCGGAATGAAAACACTCGTACACATACCACACACATGATATATATGTGGAGGGTGTGTGCGCTTGTGTTTGAGCGTATATATATTATATATATGCTCAAGGAAATTTGGAAGAAATGATCCGATAACTACATAAGATAATCAAACTGAAGAAAGGAAATTATAAACAATGGCTGCTATCTGCATTGACTCCGCTATATTACAATTTCCGCGTCGCCAATTCGTAAGCAGCACACTGTTGCAATATATAGCAGCCATTAGAGCCGTGAATAATATTTTATTACCTATCAGATACTTCCAGTTTACTGTGCATGCTTCTGCCTGCTTGCATCGCTGAGAACAAACATTATTCTAGACGATTAGGCAGCAAGACAAAGTGAAGCTGTGCAAAATTTTGATAGGAAAACATACACCTTATCCAAGTATAGTATGTGTGTGTGTGTGTGTGCGTGTGCGTGCGTGCGTGCGTGCGTGTGTCTGTTACTATGTGTTACCATATAGATATATATATGTGTGTGTGTGTGTGTGTGCTTTTATGTTGCTGTATAGTCATATAGAATTGTATATATCATTGCATGCACATATTGAAATAAAGGCACTCACAAATATATACCAAATGATGCACATTTCCGATGTAGGCTCACCATATTTATCTATCGATATATGTTATGTATATTTGTATATGTGTGGCTGTAGCAGTACACTCTGCTTACAGTGTCTCTTTTACTTGAATATAAGAACTGAATATTTATTGCTTTCGCTTCAGCATTTCATGCTCTGCCATTTTGGGGCAAGCAAACTGTTCTAGTGATAAACGCGAAGAAAAACTCAAATACTCAATTTGTAAGAACATACCTACATAAACACATGCATACATATATTTGGAGCCTTCTATCTTTGTTGTAAACCAGCTCCTTCCTAAAAGGAGGAACTTAAATAATTAAAACCAGAGAACATATATGTGTGTGTGTGTGTTCTTTTCTGTTATACACACACACAGACACACACACATATATAGTTCATGAAGGTGTTTTTATGATTGAAATGTGACTTGAACTGAAGTGTTTTACTAATTCTCGTGAAGTTTGCTTTCGATTTTCCTCAACTACGGTTTAGAAGCTCAATATTGACAGAACTTGGTCGTCCAGATCGAGGGGATCGTATGAAAGAAGCATTCCAGAGTGAAACTGGTGAAGCCAACATTGGCATGATTGGAAACTTTGAGCTTCATTCCCATAGACGGAACCGATATTTCTTGCTGCTTCCATTGCTGAAGAGCCTCTTTTGAATTTGCACAGCCAGCAGTGTTTGATAGGAATCTGATGAAAACTAATTTTAAATGGGTAAAATCGATACGAGTTTAACCACTATGGTACAAATTAAACTGCAAAGAAATAAATAAAAATGCCATTAGAATGTAAAAACTTAGCTTATTTTAACTGCACGTTTTGCAAAAGTACCCTCAAAGTGATCATACCAAAAATGCGTCAGGACTTTAGTTCCAACCTTAATACATACAAATCATAAGAAGCCAAAAGTTAAATGAAGGGTACATCCCCGGGAAACAAAAAAGCCACTATATTACATGAGAGCTGCATTCACAAATAAACATGACATAAATGTATTTATAGTGTGAGAAAGTAAATCCGAACCTAGCATTACTTCAGCTTATGGCGAAAACTATCAATTCAATGTTCACTCTCATCTGACAAAATATCTTGCGTTATTTAATTCCGACTCTACAAACGGAGTTCAAATTCAGCTTTGTATCATTATAAGATAATGAAAATCAAGTATAGTGGATTGCGATATAGTCGATGAGAACACTTTCTACCAAAACGTATGGCCTTTTGTTTATGTTTGAAATGAGTTTATGTATTTTGCTTACATAAAGATTGGTGGATGACAAAATCGATGAAGCAGCGAACAAAATTCTTAAAGGATTTTTGCTTTGTACATTTACGAGGAGGTGCTGAAAATTTTCTGGCTATGGGTAAAGAAAAATACAGGCGAATCAATTGATTTTATTCAACATATTCCCCTCTCAGATGCACACATTTATTACAGCTCCCTTTCGGCTTTTCTAAGCCCTGTAATGGAACTCGGAAGGTTGGGTCTCCAGACAGGCCTTTCACGACACCTTTAAAGCGAACTTTTCAGCACCCACTCGTATATTATGAATACAAAATTTGTCACGATCGACTTGCCTTTTCTTTCATCTGGAGTCGATGCAAGAAGAACCAGTAATTCTGATGCTGTGCGTTTATTCGATTCACTATACTTCTGCTCTTTATATTTGTTATTCTATATGTCAGCTCTGATTAAGGAAGCCTCTGGTGGAAGACTCTCCAGCCATGACTGCTTCGTCTTTTTACATGTCTTGGAGTAGATGTGTACATCCTTCTTTAGAGCTGCTATAGCTTGATTTGAGGGAATTTGATAGCTATTTCTAATAGGTGAAGCAACTGCATAGAGTCTTCCATCAGAAGTAGTGGCAGCAGCAGCAGCAGCAGCAGCAGTAGCAGTAGCAGCAGCAGCAGCAGCAGCAGCAGCAGTAGTAGTAGTAGTAGTAGTAGTAGTAGTAGTAGTAGTAGTAAGAGCTGGAAGAGGCGGAAGAAGAGAAGAGGAAGCGGAGGCGGTGGAGGAGGAGGAATGGGAGAAGGCTCAGTTGATAAAATATTCAGCAGAAGCACTAAGTTCACCAAGATATTCAAGAACACTGGCAACAATGACAACAGCAGCAAGAACAACAAAAGCAGCAAAGCAACAACAACAACAACAACAACAACAGCAACAGCAACAGCAACAACTGTTTTCAAAATAAAACCAAAAGTTTACAGTACGAAATTTGATATAAAAGCAAAACAGAAGTCATGTGAAAATGTTTAGAATTATACACCTGCAAAAGTTATCCAACATCTAACTCTATCCGACCTCAAGGAAAGAGAGGAAAAAAAAGTGGCATCCACCGCAGTAAACTTGCTGTATTGGAGATCATTAGTGCCAGATGGTGTTATGAAGAGAAGTCTATCCACATTCCCGCTTCTGAGTGACGATTATGTGTAGCAGCTTAGAAGAAAGCGGAAAAGAAAATTAAAACGAAAGAGGAAAAAAAAAAATTCATTGAAAGTTTTGTAACACTAAGTCGATCTATTGTGGAGATAAGAAGTCATTTCTTAAGCGGGGAAAAACACGATATAATAAATAAGTATATACATAAATAAGTAAATAAAGTAGTTATACATAACTATTTCGTTATAAGATAAAGTTTAAACACTTTGGGTGCACGAAAGTTGAGAAGCTGTGAAACTAAGCCGGTGGGTCAAAGTTGTTTCCCATTTGGCATACACTGTAATACAAAGCCGTATTAATTAATTTGTTGCGCAAATGTCACAAACTTTTGTCCAGAATATGGCTTCTAAATCAAACATTAAACTTAAGTAAATAAATAAAGTGTTATTTGTTTCGTTACAACTGTTAAATATTTGCTGTTGTTGTTTTTTAACCCTTGGTAAGCTCTACATGAGTAGACCTACGATAAAAAAAAAGTCGTTCCAGCCTCGACTATCTTGTTCTTTTCTCGGCTATTGGGTTTCTATGACTATGTTATTCATTCGGTCCTTACATTTTAAAAAGATGTATAGGTATAACTTGAGGTAGATTTGACATCTATTTTTAACATGTGAAGCGACCACTTACATCAGTGGTTCTCAACCGGGGTCCATATGGCCCTTGGTGGGGGTGGGGGGTCTATATATAATATTGCTAAAATTTATGTGCAATAAACTGGTTATATTTCTAAAATACACAAAATATTTAAACATTTCTTTAGATAATTTCTAATAATATTTAATCAATAAAAATATGATTGGACTTTTTAGACATCAAATGGCCAAAAGGGTCCCTATCTGCCGAGTAAAACTAGAATCAAAGGAGGCCATAAGTAAAAAAAATGGCTAAGGAGCACTGACTTAGATGTTCTATCATCGGTTCATTTACGTTGGTTTTTTACTTCTGTTAGCTGGTATCATTGTATGGCCATGGCTTTCCTCATTTAATCGACTTTAGCATGGACATTATATTTCTATGAAATCTTTGCTCTTCGCCAAGATGAATGCAACATCGTAGACTACAAACGAGTAGAGCTGGATCTCACTGTACTTGCCTACGCAGTCTTTTGCCAGGCTTTACTCTATGAAAATCTGGACAACATTTACCTATCTATTGATATAGATTTTAAAATATGTACATGCGTGTAAGTGAAGAAATCTACACTGCTTATGGTAATTCTTTGATTATTATTTGAAACTAAATGGCTGCTATTTCTTCATAATGTGATCTCTAGTGAATAAGTAGCGTGTATCGCACATAAAATGAACACAGTCCGAGGTCTACCATGGAATAGGAGCTACAAGATTATAGAGCAAAACTACAGATGTGTGACACCATCACCGCAAATTCCACCACCGACTTCGTTTCTTTATAACTTTCTGAAAAATGCATATTTTTTAATGAAAATTTCTAGAAATATATTTGCAGTGAGTGTATAAGGAAATACATTTCTAGTGAGTGTATAAGGAAAGTGAGTATATAAGAAAATATGGAAGGACGCAGGAAGACGACGAAAGATTAGAAACCAGAGCGAATGCTGGTGTGTGGAGATAGTGAAGAAAGGAAGAAAGGGTGTATAGATACATGTCCTTACGTCTTGAAGCAGTGATTAGCGCACGTGATTGTTACTGTGGCATATGCATGTGTTTGGATGTGTGAAAAATGAACGTCTTACTGAAATTTACTACAGGCATGGCTGTGTGGTAAGAAGTTTATTTCCCAACCACATGGTTCCATTTTCAGTACTACCGCATAGGAACTTGGGCAAATGTCTTCTATCGGAGCCTCGGACGGAGTAAAGCCTTGTGAGTGGATCTGGAAGACGGAAACTGTTTGTGTGTGCGTGTGTGTCTTTGGGTCAGGTTTTGTCCCCCATCACCGCTTGACAACTGGTGTTGATGTGTCTTTGTGTCCGGTTGGCAAAAAAGACCGATAGAATAAGGATCAGGCGTAAAAACATAAGTACACGAGACGATTCTTCGGCTAAAATCCTTTAAGGCGGTGACCCTAGCATGCCCAAAATCTAACGATTAAAACAAGTAAGGGATAAAAATTAAACACGGTTCAGATGGTGTAGATTATGATAATATCCGTATTGATGTGAAAAAATTAAATTTGTGATGATAATTTAAACGTCTCGCGTTCGTTTGCTTACATGTTTTCACGAGACGTGTGCAATATGCTCCTCACTATACCACAATGTTTTTCCCATCACATTCCGATATAATTGTAATCTACATCGTCGGAAGCGTATTTACCATTTTCATTTTACTTGTTTCAGTTATTAGACTGCGGCTATGCTGGGGCCGCCTTGAAGAATTCTTAGTCGAATGAATCGAACCCAGTACTTTTGTTTTTTGTTAAACCTGGTAATTATTCTATCGGACTCTCTACCGAACCGCTAATTTACGGAGACGTAAAAACATCAACACCGGTTGCCAAGCGGTGGTAAGGTAGAAACACAGAAACCTATAGTAGAAGACACTTGCCGCGTGCCACGCAGTGAGACTTAACCCAGAACCATATGGTTGAGAAGCAAGCTTCTTACTGCAGAAAATTTTATCAAGATATACACATTTTTTAGAAAATCGGGGAAGAATGGCACAGATCTGTAGTTATGCGAATCATAGTTTGTTTGCTTAAATTTGTATTTACTTCTTAGCGTAGAAATAATGAAAACGAGAGTACTCAGAGACCGCAAACCTCAACCAATGCATCACAAATGTCCT
This sequence comes from Octopus bimaculoides, assembly GCF_001194135.2. Taxonomy (NCBI): domain Eukaryota; kingdom Metazoa; phylum Mollusca; class Cephalopoda; order Octopoda; family Octopodidae; genus Octopus; species Octopus bimaculoides. The sequence continues at coordinate 34,958,636 of NC_068982.1, forward strand.
CTCAACGATCAGTCAGAGATAATTTTCCAGATGAGAATATCTGAAATAAATTCGACTGCTCTCATATACTAAAAATGAACCCGAACGCACTGAAAAGTTAAGTAAAAGACACTAAAAATAATCCAGAATCCTTGTTCAGTATCAGATCAATCCCAAAATGTAATCAGTTTGTGCCAGTTACAAGGCCAAACACCCCTAAAAGTTTCATCCGAATCCATCCATCGATTCTTGAGATATACTGTTCACGGATAAACAAACAAACAAACACGACTGCAAACAATATCTCTACCTTAGCTAAGGTAGAGGTAATAATACACGAATTCTATATAGTTCTCTAAATAAGTTGAGAGCAATGAAAAGAGATGTTAACGTTCTCCTACTTAAGAGTTCAGGTTAGCTTTTCAAGTCAATCCTCTGGATTCGGTAAAACTAAAACTAATGCAATGCACAGGAACAAGACATTTCCTTCAAAATAGTAGCTTAATGTCTAAGAATTCTTTATTTTGCGCTCATTGAACAACATCGACGTCTACTTCAGCTATTTACTGGCAACCATCCAAAAACATCAATTACTGTCGCTATGAATAATTGAATAAAGAGCACACGCATTCACACACACACACACACACACACACACACACACACACACACACACACACACACACACACACACACAC
>NC_068982.1:34960638-34964661 GCF_001194135.2 Octopus bimaculoides
CTAGCAATGACGAGAAAGAAAAACAAAGGGTAAATCTTTAGATTAAAACCCGCACTATTTTCACTAAGGAAAAAAAGATAACCTCGGATTTTTTGCGTGGAATCAAGTACCTTGATCCCCTAATATGCTGCAGATCCCTTATTTTGGTTCGGGGGAAAAGGGGTAGGGCGAGGCAACCTTCTCCAATGCATATCTTCGATACCGCCTTGACCGATAGTACCCCTAGAAGGGGTTACGTCTAGATCGGGATTAGTCCCTGCCTTTCATAGGCTTCTGAACCCCATTTCGCTAGGTTAGTTTAGGCTTAGGTTTAGGCTTAGTTGCGATCCGAACATAACCTCTTCTGACACAGAGGATCGGGAGCCTGTTTGGGCGTTCTATTTTCCTTGCTGGAAGGGCTCCCAACCCATGGGCCAAGTGGGGTTAGATGATGGGGGTGGGTTTCGAAAGGGCCAGCGTGTGCAACCTGATTACCTCTGCCGGTCAAACTCCCAACCTATGCGTTCCCGTCGCGACACTGATTCTGCAGGACTGGGTTGGGTGTGAAAACCAACTTTAAAGTATAAGTATAGATTTTTTGAATCAGCAATGTTGTGTTCGGTGAAGTTCTATTTGGGGTGAAAAATCAATAAATTGATTTCTTATGGGGTTTTCCATTCAATCAGGATGAAAAAATCGATAAACCGATTCTTTATAGGATTTCTCACTAAAATTGGCTACACCCCATTTTCAACCATAACTTTTACTAATTTTGATGTATTTTGTTCAAACTTGATGCCGACGTTACTTAGGACTCATGGGATCTTTGAATGCTTCAAGTTCTCAAAAAATAACAAAAAAAAAAACAGTCGATGAGTGGAAACATCGATAAACCGATTCCTTATGACATTTCCCAATCAAATTGTCTGTAACCCATTTTTCAGGCAAACGTTTACCAATTTCAACGGATTTCGCTCAAATTTGACGCCAGTCTTACTTAGTTTGAATTGAAAGAAAGCGCTTGATTATCTAGCTTAATCCTAATTTAATACTAACTAAATCCCGGGCAACGCCGGGCTATACTGCTAGTAACTGAGGAAGACCAAGAATACTATTCTTTTGTACTTTTATGTCTAAAATTATTTAAGAATAGTATTGGGAAAGTGTCAATATACTGCAAGTATATATAAACGAAGATAAGATTTGTTAGTAAAAAGGGAACTTGCTAAAGTAGGCGTGGCTGAGTAGTAAGAAGCTTGCTTCCCAACCACATGGTTCCGGATTTAGTCCCACTATTTGACATCTAGAGCAAGTGTCTTCTGCTATAGCTTCGGGCCGACCAAAGTCTTGTGAGTAGATTTGATAGACAGAAAGAAGCCCGTCGTACACACACACACGCCCGCACGCACACACACACACACACACACAGACACACACACACACACACACCCACACACATGTATATATATATATTTGTGTGTGTGTCTGTGTTAGTTCCCCCCTGTCATCGCCTGACAATCGATCGTGGTGTGTTTATGTTCCACGTAACTTAGTGGTTCGACAATAGAGACCGGCATAATAAGTACTAGGCTTACAAAAAATGAGTCCTGGAGTCGATTTCTTCGACTAATAACCCTTCGGGCGGTGCTCCAGGATGGCCACAGTCAAATGACTGAAACAAGTAAAAGAATAAAAGAAAAGAAAGAGAAGAAATTGGCTACTTAGGAAGGATTTAAGAGAAAAAGATGTTACTAGAAGATTGTTGGAAGCCCCTGAGAAAGAAAAGGAGAGAACGAATGGTGCAACAAGAACGAGCATTGAGAATGAGAGATATCTAAGGGAGATATCTAAGGTAGAGACGCAACATCTAGCACAAAGCTCTTCTGTTTTGTGGGAGTTTTGTCGTCTACATCGGTGGATGACCCCCCCACCGCCCGAGTAACTCTAAAGTCGGTGGAATGGGGCCAAAAAAATTCGGAGGTGTATCATGGTCTCGTAGAACATCAACTCCTGCATTAAAGAACGATGTTCATGTGCACGGACTTCTTTAAGTATTCTTCTTTTCCAATATAGATATTGTAGTTAAGGCGGTGACCTGGCAGAATCGTTAGCATATCAGGCAAAATTCTTAGCAGCATTTCTTCCATCTTTACGTTCAGGGTTCAGATTCCGCCGAGGTCGACTTTGCCTTTCATCCTTTCAGGGTCGATAGAATAAGTACCAGTTGAACAGTGGGGTTGATGTAATCGACTTACCTCACCCTAAGAATTACTAGCCTTGTGTCAAAACTTGAAATCAATGTGGTTATTGTAGTTGAGTATCGTGAAAGAGAGGAATCACACATTCGTATGAAAATACAAAACATTTAAATAACGTGATTCTATTTAAAATAACAGTTATATATACTATATTTTTACATTTTAAATCCCTCCTGAAAATTTTATATTCAATATTTCGCCCTTAACTCTTATTTATTCGCATTATTTCTTCTTGCTGTATTTACTTTAAATGTTTTCAATATTGTGACATTTCAATATTGTAATCCAGTAACATTCTTGAATAATTCAAGAGATAAAACAGCATTAGAACACTATTCCTTCAGGTATTAAGTTTCAGTGAACATATGCATACCACAAATACACACACACGCACATGCATATTTACATACGTTATATATATGTCCATGTAACATATGTTACACACACACATACACACACATATACACTTGTGCGCGTGCGCACGCGCGTGTTATTACTAACGCATAACAGAAGAAGCCTTGTCCAGGAGGAATTGATGTCATCAGACGGTATCCAACAATCAGGCTTTTCGACCCTAAACCGTAACATCCTCTCGTTTGTGGGTCAGCAGAGGTGGCCAAATCATTGCACATGATCTGGCTTCCAGCTTAACTCCTCTCTCTTAGTCCATAACCAGGCTCTTTCTTTGGCCTCTCCCATTCTGATAGATAGATAGATAGATAGATAGATAGATGATAGATAGATAGATAGATAGATAGATAGAGAGAGAGAGAGAGAGAGAGAGAGAGAGAGAGAGAGAGAGAGAGAGAGAGAGAGAGAGAGAGAGAGAGAGAGAGAGAGAGAGAGAGAGAGACAGACAGACAGACTAACAGATAGAGGCACAATTACACACACGCACGCACACAACCACAGAAACACACACACACACACACACACATACATATTTACATATTTCACGACAATAAACATTGCTAAAACACAGCAGAGGAAGAAGAATAAAATTTGAAAAAATAGGTTATTAGTTTTAACGTTTCAAAGGGAAGTCGAGAATCTCGTTATTTTGGACGTTAGTCTCCTACCAGAAAACAACAACAACAACAACAACAGCAAACCATAAAGAAATAGAGCGGGAGATAAATAGTGAGTGTATGAATGAAAGAAAGAAAGAATTTAAAAAAAAGGACGCAGAAAGAAGGTGCAGGGTTAAAAATCAGAGAGAACGCTTGTGCATGGAGTTAGTTAAGAAAGGAGGTAGGGTGTGAAGGTGCGTGCAGGAAGGTATATCGGTGATTAGTGCGCGCGTGATTGTTACTGTGCTATATGTATGTGTGTGTACAAACGTGCACGAGTGTGGGAATGTGGTTGCTTTGTTTTGTTGAGAGTGGGGTAAGATGGGTTAGAGGGGGTTATGCGTAAGCGTATATATTAGGATATCAGTGTGTATCTGTACGCGCGCGCGCGCGCGGGTGTGCAGGTGGGGTGGATAAAGGTGTTGAAGAGCCTCATGGAAGGCAACACAAGTATTTTATTAGCATATATATAAGTGCTTTGGTGAAGGCCTGTGGTGTGTATATATGCGTGTAAGCACCAACATGCGTTATACAGACATATGCAAGTTAGGTTGCTATAATAATAATAATAATAATAATAATAATAATAATAATGATTTCAAATTTTGGCACAAGGCTTGTATTTATTTTATCGACCCTTTGGCGCAAATTAGGAGGTCACAGGAATTCATTCAACGAAAAAAAATTTCCAATGATTCAGGGATGGGGGGGGATCC
>NC_068982.1:34965622-34967364 GCF_001194135.2 Octopus bimaculoides
ATATATATAAACAGAGAGAGAGAGAGAAAGAGAGAGAGACACACACAGATAATGAGGCAGATAAATAAACACGCTTGGGCTTGATATATAAAATGTACATATAAATATACATAGAGAGAAGTAAAAACTGAAAATATTCAGAAGAGGAATATTTATGTATAAGCATATTGTTGTTGGCACTCTATCGCTTACGACGTCGAGGGTCCAGTTGATCCGATCAACGGAACAGCCTGCTCGTGAAATTAACGTGCAAGTGGCTGAGCACTCCACAGACATGTGTACCCTTAACGTAGTTCTCGGGGATATTCAGCGTGACACAGCGTGACAAGGCTGACCCTTTGAATTACAGGCACAACAGAAACAGGAAGTAACAGTGAGAGAAAGTGGTGGTGAAAGAGTACAGCAGGGTTCGCCACCATCCCCTGCCGGAACCTCATGGAGCTTAAGGTATTTTCGCTCAATAAGCACTCACAACGCCCGGTCTGGGAATCGAAACCGCGATCCTATGACCACGAGTCCGCTGGCCTAACCACTGGGCCATTGCGCCTCCACAGTATAAGCATATAAACATTTATATATTTACAGAACAGATTTACATGGAGATACAACAAACTGAGGTGAGATTGCATGATACACACACACACACACACACACACACACACACACACACACATTTTATTGGCTCTGAAGAATTACCGGGAACAGTTAATTTGAAATCTGAAACATAAGAATACTATCTTTACGTTTAATTGGTTTCAACAGAATGAGCAATATATGATCCGATGCTTACTTCAAATGAGCTAAAAATGTTGATGTTGTTGTTATTATAAGAACATCATTCTTTGCAATGGAGACAAATGATTAGTTTAGCAGATTTGGGAGGAGGAATGAATGAGATATAGCATTAACAGTACTCGGAAACTCCGTTATAGCAATAACGAAGTTTCCGAATACCGTTCCTGCGATGGATATTAAATAGGAAAAACGTTCACTCACACACACACACGCATATTTATATATAGGTACATATACTTGCATACATTGACATGCACACACATACAGAGACTGAAAATATAATGAACAAACGCAGAAAACATGAAAAACCTCAACACCAGAGGGAAAAGTTTTCATTAAAAAATACTGTATTCGTTTAACACTTATAAATAATTAAAAAACTATTAACGATCACCCCTAAGCCCTGCACAGAGGGAGAAATTCTCATGCAGGGTTAGCAATGAGCGCAAAGTGGGGGGTCGATGTAAATCCGTGGCCGTGTGGTGGTTTCCGGCTGTAACGGCAACAACAGCGATGGCAGCATCAACAACGACAGAGGCACCAATAGCGCATGCAGCGGTAACAGCAACAGTGGCTAAAATTGCAGCAACGGCAGCGATGACCATACTAGCAGCATGTCCGGCAATATCAGCAACTATGACAATAATAGCAACAGATATAGCAACAACAACAGCAGCAGCAACAACAGCAGCAGCTGCACCAGTAATAACAAAAATAACAGCGACAACGGCAGCAACAACGGCTGCAACACCAGCAAGACAATGACACAGGCATTGAAATATTTTGGCGTTACAGAGGGTCCTTTCAAGCAACGTTTTAACAATCAAACATCCTCTTTTAGGATCCCAAGGAGGCGCAACGTTACCTCTTTGGCCACCTACGTATGGTGTTTAAAGAGGACGGTGCACCATACATAAATGGAAGCTCCTACAGTTCATTGTTGTAGC
>NC_068982.1:34968238-34973521 GCF_001194135.2 Octopus bimaculoides
AATATATATAACATACAGAAAATTGCACTACTGGGCACTGCACACATCCTACGCAAAACACTTTCAATACAGTAACCATAAGAGCACCACAGCAAACCACATCACATACCCAAGGCGCACAGAGCCGCGCTCGGTAGTGAAGTGAAAGCACGTTATAAAAATAAAACTACTGAACAATAATAATAATAATAATAATAATAATAATAATAATAATAATAATAATAATAATAATAATAATAATAATAATAATACAAAGTGCAGCTTAAATTTATTTGTTATTTTTAGTTGTGCCGCTACATAAATACCTGTAAGGACTAGGCTTCAGTACTTGAAGTCATATGTTGCATGATTCATGCATTAATGCTAAATAAAATATTCTTCAGATAGTTCTTAGTCATTTTGTTCACTGAATTGTAATGAATAATGCTTAATCATTTTCTGACAGGTAGTCAGTACTTCTGTTTTGTTCGATAATTCACAAATTATTATATACACATTTCTTTTTCTCCCTTTCTTTCTCTATATAAACGTGTGTGTGTGTGTGTTTGTGTGTGTGTGTGTGTGCGTGCGTGCGTGCGTGTGTGTGTGTGTGTGTGTGTGTGTGTGTGTGTGTGTGTGTGTGTGCATGTGTGTGTCTGTGTGTGTGTGTATGCGTGATAAATAGAACTAAATGACATAACGGAAAGCGTCAATAATATGAATATGAATAATTAAGTTACAAGATGATGTACGGAATGCCTTACAAGATAAATCTTCAGTTTCTTGAAATATTTTCTTTTTCTGACTGAGACGAAAATCTTAATTATTTTAGAATTTTTTGGCATATGGAATTCAGTACATTACCATTTAACTTAACTATGCAAAATTCAAACCTTCATTTCTTCGAGTTATTTCCTTTAGGTCGCTTTACTTCTAATCATGCATATTACTCTTAGCCTTCTATATATTTAAATCTTTAAAACGACCCGTAGTCTCGGTTAAATATTATCCTGTCCATAATTGTCCCTTCTTTGCAAACAAGAATGAAGCAAAAATAAACTGCCCTAAGCAAATCTAACTAAAATCAGTTCTCGTTTTCTTGAAATTTGCTTAATTTCTGAGTCATTAGCTACAACATCAACAACAACATCACAAACAACAATAACGATAATAACAACAACAATAATAATACTAATCCTTTCTACTATAGGCACAAGGCCTGGAATAATAATAATAATGATAATAATAATAATAATAATAATAATAATAATAATAATAATAATAATAATGATAATAATAAGCCATATTGTTAGTGATTGCTGTGATCTCGCACAACGCGAATACAAATGGAGACACGACAATGTGGCCAGATATGTCCACTGGTTGTTGTGCGGTAAAGCAAACCTCGAGAGAGTGGGACAATGGTATGAATACAAGCCAGAGTGAGTAATGGAAAACGAACATTACAAAATACTCTGGGATTTTAACATGCATAGGGACCAATTCGTAGAGGCGAGACGACCAGATATCGTGCCCATCGATGAAGATGAAAGAGAAATAAAGATTAAAAGATGTTGCAATACCAGACGATTCGAAGATGAAATGTAAGGAAGCAGAAAAGATTGAGAAATACCAGCCACTGCGGGACTAGATCTGGAAGTTATGGGGCATGAGAAAAATATTGGTGATACCGGTGGTAGTTGGAACATTAAGAGTGCTTTGAAAACATATTTAAAAAAACGTGCTTTGAAAAACACATTAAGAATACTGGATCTACTGTCAGGCTCGAGGTGATCTGGCAGGCAGCTTTGTTGGGTACAGCTCGCATTCTAGGGAGAGCATTGTCTCTTTGAGTCACAGGAGAAACCTTTGGGGATTTGTTATTGTCTGCTTTCAAGTTAAGAATAACAGGTAATTAAGAACTATCCAACAACAACAACAACAACAACAACAACAATAATAATAATAATAATAATAATAATAATAATAATAATAAATACCCTGATACAGTACCAGGCAGTGGCTTTCATGGCTTCTCATTTATAATTATTGGGGCACTGGGATGTGTTACACACTACCTAAGTACCAATCTTGAGAAATTAGACTTCTCAAAACCAGAAAGTAGAAAGCTGATTCCAAGACTATAGATCCAATCCATCACTGGAACTGTAAAAATCTGTAAAATTTTCCACAAGTTTATCATTTAAATATATATGAGCATGTCTAGATATGCAAATATAGGCATGAGAAATCATACATACATACATACATATACATGTATGTATGTATATGTACATATATATATATACATACAAATGTCAATGTTTTTTAATGTTATAATAAAGACAATTTTGCATTAAACTGAAAGATTACGCAATACATTTGGTAGAGTACAAGTGTATTATTCTTTAACAAGAACAGCATTGATTGTGAATTCGAAGTTTAGGCCAGCTAAGTCGACATTGGAACCTCTGTGTGTGTGTGTGTGTGTGTGTGTGTGTGTGTGTGTGTGTGTGTGTGTGTGTGTGTGTGTGTGTGTGTGTGTGTGTGTGTGTGCACGTGTGCTGGCATGGAAATGCGCTTTAGAACCTCTCTTTTCAACGACGTGGTTTTGGGCCCGGCCTCACGTGTGCCCCATGGCAAGTGTTCTTTACTATAGCCCTGGATCGAGCAATGCTTTGTGAGTGAATTCGATTGATAGAAATAGTCGTATATAAACAAAATGTGTATGTGTATGTATGTCTGAGTGTTTATACATATGCATGTATGTGTGTGTGTGTGTGTGTGTTTGTGTGTATGTGTTTGTCCTACCCTACCGCTTGACAACTGGTCTTGATTTGTATACGTATCCGTAACTTAACGGTTCGACAAGACAAATGATAGAATAAGTACAGGAGTCGATTTGCTCGTCTAAAACCCATCATTGTGGTACCCCAGCATGGCCGCATTACTATGACTGAAATAAGTACCTAAACAATAGAGACGATAAAAGATATATTAGCACACGCGCACGTACACACACACACATACAGGCACGCACGCACATTCACACACATGGAAAAAAAACAACACATACATACACAAAAAGTATACACGCACAAACGCACACATACATAGACAGATACAGACTCACACAAGTACGCACATAAGCACACTCACAAACACACACATATATACACAAACACACATACACACACATACTCACACACAGGCACACAAACAGAAATACACATACAATCACACACACACACACACACACACACACACACACACATGCCCTTCTTTGTTGACACGTCTTTGGAAACGCACATATAAGCTCATGAATATCTGTACTACAGTATGTATGAATGTATGCATGTATGCATGAATGTATGTATGTACGTACGTATGTATGTAAGATTAAAAGAAACTTTAGGAAATGAAATATGTCTTGGAAAATTAATAATACGGAAGATTAAAAAACACAACCGACTGCTATAACTTCCATATTACCCTACATATCTACGCATAATGAAGTGTATATCATACGAGAGGAATCTCCAAAGAGACGAAATATACGAATTAACAGCCTGAGTGCAACAAAGTACAATTAAGTTGCAGTACGATCGGCAGACGGCGCCAGTATGTTTGGACTGTGTGTTGTACTTAACTTTCGCTCTCTTTTACTTTTAGCTCAATTAATAGTAATATTAAAAGTGTAATAATGATAAGGAAACACATTATGTAGTTAGACGTGATAAGGCGGCAGTATTGCAAACATTCGTATTGCAATATTGCAAGCATGTGACCGGTGTTGACATTGTGAGTGCGTATGTTTGTAATTATGTTTATATTGCCACGCGCGTGCGCACGCACATGCATATACACGAGAAAATGTGTATTTTATATATATATTTATTATTTTATATATATATTTATGTATATATATATATACATATATATATGTATATATATATATATATATATATATATATATATATATATATATATATATATATACATATATATGTGTGTGTATGTGTGTTGTGTGTGTGTGTTGTGTCTGTGTGTGTGCGTATGTATTGGGTCATCCTATCAATAATGCGTTTTTTTATACTTCTTTCTATTATTTTTCAAAATTAAGATAAGCAATGTTCTTTTTTAATCTAAAATATACTCTCCTTCGTTTTCTGCAATGCTCTTCCATATATCTGGTAGACTTGCAAGGCCCTTCTTCCAAAATTCACTTGTCCGTGACGAAAATACTCTTCCAGTACTGTTCTGACCTCGTCTACAGAATTCATATTTTCTCTGTCGAAATGATTTTGAACACTGCGGAATAAATGATAATCAGATGGAGCAATGTCCGGCGAATATGATGGGTGGGGCATCGTTTCCCGTTCAAACTGCTCCAGCCTTTGGAATATCAACCTCGCTGTATGTGGCCGAGCATTATCCTGATGGAAGAACACCTTTCGTCTTGAAATCAAAGATAGCCGTCTTTCTTCTATCGCTGACTTAAGCTGCTCAGGCTGCTCGCAGTAGATCTTTTTTATCGTTTGGTATGGGTTTAAAATTTCAAAGTGGACTAAACCTTTCATATCCCGCCAAACAGTTAACAGCATCTTACGTAGGTGAAGACCTTCATTAGCTTGGGGTGCCGGTCTTTCTCCTTTCGCTACCCACTGTCTTCGGCGCTTTTATAGAGAATCTATATCTCGTCACCAGTCACTATTCAGTCCAAAAATGTTCATTCGTGAGGGTTGACAGCAAAGAATAGCACACATTCACTCTCTGTGTGCGATTAGACTCGGAAAGTTCGTGAGGAACCTGTCTACACACACACACACACACGCACACACATACATACTTGCACATACATACATATATACATACATATATACATATATATATGTGTGTGTTTAGTAAGACAGAGAAACAGAAAGAGGTGAACGCTTCAATTCGAGGTTAATGTAGGATTTTAACTATTTCGTTCATCTTTTTGCATGTTTTGTTTTGTTAAAGCTACACAGCTACATACACATAAGCCTATAGTAATCCTTTCTACTTAACGGCATAAGGCCTCAAATTTTTGCGGGAAGGGACTAGTCAACTACATCGACCCTGAAAGGATGGAAGACAAAGTCGACCTCGGTGGAATTTGAACTCGAAGCGTAAAGACGAACGAAATGCCGCTACTCATTTTGCCCGGCATGCTAACGATTCTGTCAGTTGGTCGCCTTACACACACACTCTCTCACTCACTCTCCCTCTTTCTCTCTTTCTTTCTCTCTCTCTCTATCTCTCTCTCTCTCTCTCTCTCTC
>NC_068982.1:34973531-34974163 GCF_001194135.2 Octopus bimaculoides
CTCTCTCTCTCTCTCTCTCTCTCTCTCTCTCTCTCTCTCACGCACACACAATAATGGGAACGTTTACACACGTTTGTAAGCGCAAACGTACACACACCCATACACATATCTATGAATAAATATTAAGACTCACACACACACGCACACACGCAAACACACACACATATATATATAATAATTTATATGGTGGTGTGTTTATGTGTATGTATTCACATATTTACTCAATAATATACCATAATTGTTTTAAATTTTCCCTTAATTTCATAGTATGAAATTTCTTTACAGGTCCTGGAACAGGGAAGATAAACTGTTCCCACTGGCCGCTGTAGATATATTAAATATGTCACTGACAGAATAATTATTAACACACATGAAGCTTTATATATGATATATTGTCTTCTGGACTAACCTTTGAACTTCTAGCTTCGTCATAACTACCACATTCTTTCATTATTTGTCTCAGCCTTTCCACGAACATTTTAATACATACAAATGTGTAGGCATGCTGTGAACCATTTCTCCATCGCTTTCCTTGTACCATTTGGTCTCTCACTGTATACAGATACGTTTGTGCTTGTACGTGAGAAGATATATACATTTATATATATATATATATATATATATATATATAT
>NC_068982.1:34978107-34979834 GCF_001194135.2 Octopus bimaculoides
TACATATATATATATATGTGTGTGTGTGTGTGTGTGTGTGTGTGTGTATGTATATATATATATATATATATTAATATATGTAGTAGCATGTAGTAATAAATAATTGTCTCTGCGCGTTGCTAGAGACAGTGTAAAATTATTTTATGTGGTGATAAACTTTATGTTGGATGCAATAAATTACAAATGAGTGACGTTTTTGAAAGAATATATATGTGTATTATCAACCTAATAATGCATATTTGGAAAATATTGTTCTAAACAATTCGTGTTTACAAGATGAGTCTAAGTCTTATTGTCAGCCGAATTGTTTTATATTATAATAAAAATAATCTTACATGAAACTGAAGTACCTTTAGTAGAGTACAAATTTATTATTCTTCCATATCAAAATCATCAAAGGTCCTTCCCAAGTCCAGTTTCGGGGATTCTATGGTGTATATATTCTCTCCTCTGCCCCTAGAAGGATTACTTGATTTTTGACAGTCTAGAGTAGTAGCTCTTGACCTTTTTACTACCACGCCTCCCCTAGGAATTTGTCTTCTTCACGCTCCTCTTGGATCCATGAATAAATTTCCCTCCCAGATTTTATATAAAATCTAAAATATGTTTTTATTCTTTTTAATTAAATATGAATTAGTCACATTATACAAAATATGTATAATTTTATATATAATCACATTATACAATAAGTGAGATACTTGGCACTGCTTCTTAGCTATAAGATCTTGAATGCGTGGTTGAAAGCCAGAGAATGCACAACGTAAGTCCCTTTCAACGTTCAGCCTGTTTCTGTACTTGGTCTTGACAGCAACGAGCGTGGAAAATGCAGCTTCACAAAGATACGTGCATCCAAACATAGTTAAAATCCGAAGAGCCTGATGTGAGATGAGAGGGTAAACTAGAAAGTACTTGATCCAAAACATTTCAAGATCCAGTTCTTTGAAGTCTTCCTTAGCTGGTGAGTTAAACTTCAGCTCAAGAAACTTTTGCACTTCATCCAAAACATCAGTCACTTCACACTGAAATAGGTTCCTGATGAATTTCCAAGTTTCACGCTTTTCCTCTATATCTGGGAAGAATCTGATGAATTCTGTTTTCAGGTCAGTTAGATGAGTGATAATTTGTTTCTTTAACTCAGAATCAAGGTTACCGTGAATGAGAGTAGAATCCAAATAACTAAAACTGGTTGTATTTTCCTTTTGAATTCGACATTTCCAGATGTCGAGTTTGGCCATGAAGGTTCGAATGGTGTTGAGGTGTGTGAGAATGTTGATGTTTTCCCCTTGTAGCTTAAGGTCGAGAGCATTCAACGCTTCGATGGTATCCACCAGGTAAGCAAGAGATAGCTGAAAGCTTTTAGACTGGAACTTGTCATGGAGATCTACCTTCTGCTGCAAATCTAGAAATATTGCTACTTCTCGAAGTTCATAAAGCCGTCTAAGCATGTTCCTCTTGGATAGCCGTCATAAGTTCGTGTAAAAAAGCAATGCTTCATGTTCAGATTCCATATCTTTACACAACAGTTCGAAAAGACGACTGTTTAAGGCTCTACTTTTAACAAAGTTGATAACCTTGATAGGCTCGAAACGTAAAAGACTTTTTCACTTCCCGAGCGTTAAAGTCATACATCTGTGTGTTGTTTACACACACGTCTTTGTCTTTTGTTTTTTCTAAATTCTCACTATATATATATATATAGCATATATATATACATATATATATATATA
>NC_068982.1:34980328-34983225 GCF_001194135.2 Octopus bimaculoides
AATATACATAATCATAAACATACAATTGTCTACGCACGCGCACAAACTGGCACAATATCTGCCATTTATGGTTGGAAAATTAGCTTACCACCTGGAAAATAAAGTATATTATTCCTGGTATCATGTGATTAATATAAAATTCTTCGTAAATATATGCTTTTGCTTATATATTTTTCATGTATATTATTTTCCCGTATAATTTATCATTTTTTCCCCTATATTTTCTTTCTGGGAGTTAAATAAGTTTTTTACAGATTAAAAATATATGAGCCGACAGCAGACTTATCGATTGTAAAATATTTTAGTTTTTCATTTTCTATATATATTTATTCTGCATTTTTTTTTTTTGCTTTTCACGAAACTAGTGTGTCATTGTTTTTTCTCACTTTCAAGACTCAGTCAGTCCTTTTTTTTAATTTTCTCTCTCTCTTTCTCTTTTTCTTTCTATTTTTTGTTCATTTCTTACCTTATTTTTATATTTTCTCTTTAAGTTCTTCCTGTTTACATTTATCCATTCCTTATTGATTTGTTTTTGATACTTCAATAAATGATGATGATGCCCATGATGGCAGTGGCGGTGGTAGTGGTAGTAGTAGTAGTAGTAGTAGTAGTAGTAGTAGTAGTAGTATTGGTGGTGGTGATGGTGATGGTGGTGGTGGTAGTGGTGGTGGTGGTGGTGGTGGTGCAGCGGTGATGATAATGATGATGACGTGGGGGAGGAGGTGGGGGAGATCGAGGATGGGGGCAGGACGTGGATGTTGATGGTAATGATGATGATGATGATAATGATGATGATGACTCAGCGAAGAGTGATATGTTAACGGCGAATACAAGACAGATGTTGACCACAGTAGCCATAATGATTTTGAGTTAGATTATTCCGTATAGTTTGACACTTGGCCATGCTGGAGCTATCGAAGAGTATTCTACTCCATTCTACTCGAACTTGGACATAGGAGAGAGAAAGTTGAATTAGCATATTTGAAGGGTATCACAACCACAGAATCGGACATATCGAAAACCGAGGTAGTCGGCACTTAGTAGAACAGTTGTCAGGTGATAACTTGAACATCTATTGATCAGGAAACGTTGATAATTTGCAATATAGTTCCTGGAGAGCTAATTCCATGCTGAACAGTGTTGTCTACCACTATACCGGGTATGTTATCTGTACCTTTGTAACAATTAGTATATTTAGGATCTGATTTGGTGCAGATCACAAGGTGCACTGAAATGGCAAGTTGTTACAAGCAAGGTGGCCTGTGTCACTCAGAAATGAGCTGAGAGGAGGTTATACCTGAAGGAGTGGGATTATATGACTAACCTTTACGTCACTTTATTCTCTATTATCGTCTGACTGTGGAGCATTATTGCAGGAGAAATCTCACTAAATAAAAGTGTATGATATTTGGATTCTTGTGGAAAGGACAGATTGCATTGATCAGATTTGGTGATAACAAGTATAGTGTAAATCGTCGCTTTTGATGGACTTTCAGCTCTGGTACCATGAATAATTTCCAAAAGGAGTTTGCATCATAGTGTCACAGTGAGGCACGGCCTTTGAGGATAAAATCTACTAATGTAACCGTATTGGGGTCACCACTTACTGACCCTGGTCAAGATGTACGTAGGGAGACAAAGCAGTCACTTATTGCTAATTTGTAGGGTAGCGCGTCGGTCAAAAATGTTCAGCGGCGTTTCTTCCGACCCTTCGTGAGTTCGATTCTCGGACGGTCTTGTGTCGTGTTCTTGAGCAAGACACTATATTTCACGTTGCTCCAGTTCACCCAGATGTAGAAATGAGTTGCAACGTCACTGGTGCCAAGCTGTATCGCCTTTTGCCTTTCCCCTGGATAACATCGGTGGCGTAGAGAGGGGCAGCTGGTATGCATAGACGACTGCTGGTCTTCCATAATACAACGTTGTCTAGATTTTTGCCTCAGAGGATAACTTCCTAGGTGCAATCCCATGGTTATTCATGACCGAAGGTGGTCTTTGCCCTTTACCCTTATATATATATATATATATATATATATATATATATATATATATATATATATATATACACGCACACACATAAATATATGTATGTGTGGGTGGATGTGTATGTGTGCGTATTTCTTATATGTATATATGTGTGTGGTGTCGGTATATTTATACATACATACATGCATACATACATACATACACATGCGCATTTTTCTGTTCATATATTAATGTGAGTGTGCATAAGCCAATTCTGTACTGAACTCCATCGTTAAGTAAACTACGGCTGAACAGTAAATACATGCTAACGTAATGAAACTAATGAAAATGACCAAAATTTCACTCTCTGTCCAAATATCCTTTTTTATGAATTATATTTACACAAAACTCTACTGAAATATCACACACACACACACACACACACACACACACACACACACACACACACATGTTGATCAACATCCTGTGAACAGAATTACGGGTGCAGTATCCGTACAGAACCACGCTATGTATATATTGTTGACGTCATTAGAAGGCCTGTCATGTTTGCAAGAGATGTGGGTTTCAGTCCCATGTGCAGCTTTTGACACCTATTTTACAGCCATAGGAATTTTTAAGCCAATATTCTACACGCTATCATTTATATCATTATGTACATCCAGTCGAGTTGCTAAAAATAATTTATTCATGTACACATACACACACGTATATATGTATGTATACAGAAAAAGATATATTTATACATGCACACACACATATATATATATATGCATATATATATGTGTGTGTGTATGGAGAGAGAGAGAGGGGGGAAAGGGAAAGCGGGAGAGATAAATACATATATAGCTCTCTCTTTTTCTCTTTATATATATATTGCTCGGGACTAAAACGGCATAGTTTGTATATATATA
>NC_068982.1:34983855-34988085 GCF_001194135.2 Octopus bimaculoides
TAAGCCAATATTCTACACGCTATCATTTATATCATTATGTACATCCAGTCGAGTTGCTAAAAATAATTTATTCATGTACACATACACACACGTATATATGTATGTATACAGAAAAAGATATATTTATACATGCACACACACATATATATATATAATTGTTAAACAGGACAGCAAACATTTCAAGTCGTATACAATATTATTATAGGAAGAAATTCAAAATCTTACAGCTGTTTCTGTGATATCCCCGAGAATGATATCCTAGAAACAGCTGTAATATTTTGAATTTCTTCCTATAATACTGAATACGACTTGAAATGTTTGCCCAGCCTTAATGTTTACTGTCCTATTTAACAGTTATATATCCGCTGCATCGGAAATCTGCAATGGCTCCATAACTACCGTCTCGGCTATAACCTTGGAGCGCCCCAGTAATCCGTTACAGCATTTACCTTGCAGTTTACCTAACCGTTTGGATCACCTGTGAATAAAATCCCCATACTTTCTGTATATATATATATATATATATATATATATTACTGCTTGCCCCTTGTGGTCTCCCCATACAAAACAAGACATCTTAAGGATTGAATCACCCCAGAGGGCATTCACTAACCGGATTTAAGGCATGACTGATCTTGATTACTGGGACCGCCTCAAAGCCTTGAAGCTCTACTCTCTCCAGCGCCGCTGGAAATATACCGCCAGCATTGCCTAAATATACCGCCAGCATTGCCTAAACGACCTAAATATTAGTTTCAAGGTTTATCCAAGGCCGGGACCATGGGCCATACGTCCCCTGCCCAATTCAGGATCACAACATATAGGTACACTGCGGCATAATTTCTTTCCCTCAACAGGCCATGCCCTGTTTAACATTGTCTCGAAACAGATAAAAGAGGAAAAGAATCCTATCAGCTTTAAACGGAGTCTAGACAGATTTCTTCAAGGAATACCAGACAAGCCACTCATACCTGGATACAACCCACTCAATAAGAACTCACTACTTGAATGGACCATAGACCAAACTTGACTGTAAGAAGGATTTAGATAATCCTATCTGGTGGTGCTATTAAGTTAGACATGGCCTGGACCAATCTTTGGTCGAAACATATCTAAGTTTATCTAAGTTTATATATACCAACATATATACACATTTATAAATTAAATGTGTGTGCATGTGTGTGTGTTTCTATGTCTATGTTTATGTGTGCGTATGTGTGTGTGTGCATGCGTATGGGTGTGCGTGTATGTGTGTGTAGGAAAGTTGCAAGCCGCTGCATTGTATATAATAAATTTGTGTAAAGTCATATTTGGCATGTTTAAGCACATTCTAACGTGAGAAAGCTTCTGCCGTAGAAATAGACACGGTAGAAACTTCACCTCCTTGACAACCTGTGTGAAATATGAGAGAAAGTTTCCAAGACGTTCAAGTGAAGGATTAAAAAGGTGCTTAAAGAATACTAAGTGTAATTAATGCCATCGAATTAATAAATACGTGGGTTCATGCTAATGTTGAGATTAGATTGTTGCTTTTTTGTTGTTGTTGTTTGATACTTTTGTATTTGTTTAAAATGAATAAAGACAGGATTACCGTATTAGAATTTTTTTTTTTTTACCACGAATATATGAACGTCTGTCTCCTTATCTGATGCAGGAAAAAAGTTTGTCTTTAGACATTTTAAACATTTACACACTTATTTTGGCAAATCATCACTTCTAAAATTTCACGTTGTGTAAGGCGGAGAGCTGGTAGAATTGTTAGCACGCGGGGCAAAATGCTTAGTGGCGCGTTGTCCGTCTTTACGCTCTGAGTTCAAATTCTGCCGAGGTCGACTTTGCCTTTCATCCTTTCGGGATCGATAAAATAAGTACCAGTTGATCACTGGGGTCGACTTAATCGACTTACCCTTTCCCTGGAACTTCTGACCTTGTACCAAAAATTTGAAACCAATAGCCCTCACTTTCTCATAAATGCTAGGAAGAGGTGCACACTACAATAGTGGTAACATTAATATAAACACGAATCTAGTTTTTTTTTAAAACGGAAAAGTAAACATTGAAATGGAAAACAAAAAGAAAACAAGAATCGAAAGCTTTGGGATCATTTAGTTCATTAGAGAAATGTAACAACACTATCAATAATAGCAACGTTCCATCATTTGCTAGCATTGTAGGACAGATGAATCGAACTGAGCCAAATCAAGAAAAGGAGAACGAATGAACAAAGTATGTTACAAAAGATAGTATCATGTTGCCCGTTGAATTTATTCATGAAAGAACTTAAAAGGAAATGATGGCTTTTTGCGCTTAGGAAAACGGAAGGAAAAGTTTGAAACGGTCCTGACAGACTTACGGTTGGATGTGCATTCCATCGAGTCGAACAGGACATATGGAAGTTTCTGTCTCATTTAAAAGACTGATGACAAAATAAGGAGACAGGTAGAACTGAAGATTCGCATGCTTGCTCACACATTGGTGTCACGGTACGTGACTGTTTGGAACGCTTGATAATAACAGACGAGAATAATATTGAAGATGAGCTAGACAACATAGCCGAAGTAAATTTAACCCAAAATATTGGAAGGCCAGTTAATAGAATTAGAAAATCCTGGTATTTGCACAGTACAAAATATTTAGTTGAGAACTTTATTGTGTATAATGTTTTACCAAACAATCTTACGAAGTCATTTTAATTTATTTTCTTTCTGATCGTCGCTATTTCCGCTATAATCCAGTCAAGTACCCGTCAACTATTTGCATTCAAAGTACAGTTAAAGTACAGTCACGTGCCACTCAAATATATAATCGTGTCCTCCCCTCTCCCTATAAACACCCCAACAAATTCATAGTAATATCTCTATGTTAATTATTATTAGTGCAATTAAGTTTTTAATATATGTAAATATTGAAGGCGGCGGGGTAGCAGAATCATTAGCACTCTGAACAAAAGGCTTAACAGCATTTCGCCCGTCTTTACGTTCTGAGTTCAAACTCCGCCGAGGTCGACTTTGCCCTTTAATCTTTCCGGGTCGATAAAATAAGTACCAGTTAAGTACAGTTAAATACATGTAATTGACTCAACTTCTCCCGCGAAATTGCTGGTCTTGTGCGAACATTGGAAATCAATATATGCAAAAGCTAACAACGAAGTGACAACTATAGAACAACACGTGAGATATTCTGCAAATGAAATGTAACGGTTTCATAGAAAAATTAATCAAAAGCAAAAGTATTATACACAGGAAGAAGAAACTAAACACCGAAATGTATCAAATATAATGCAGAATATGTATGAATCAACACACGCTCGTGAACCCACACACACATATACTACAATATATATATTGCAATCTGCCTGTATATATGTGTATATATATATATAAAATTATGTATACATATATAAGCTTATGTCTGTGTATACGTCTATGTTTATATGTATGTGATACAGATATACATATATGCTCATATACATTTATATGTATACATATATAAATAAGCATATACATATATATATATATATATATATATATATATATATATATATATATATATATATATATGTATGTATATATACGCTCACACATTTGCACGTATAGCTCTGTCTTGCAAATACATCTCAGCAAGCAGATTGACATGCGTGTTTTAAGAATTATGCTTAATTTTCGACCTTCCAAATGACAAAACCTGTAAAAGCAAAAGACTGCCAGAGAGGAAACTTAACTCGTAAAAGAGGATGTGAGAAAGCATCTGCTTTATATAACTAACGTGCGGCAGAAGGATATTAATGACAAAACAGCAAATCTCATCTGAAGCAACAGGGGCTATTTTATGGCCGGATAAACACGGCCTTTGAATACAAAATACCTCTCTCAACGTGGGAGTACCCCATGGCGGGACGATCTTTTATGCTCATGTGATATCTCACGACATTCTATGTTAGAACTTTCGAATTTTAAGCATCAAGCAGGTGTTATATATAAGACGAGTTGATTCGTAGAATTATATAAGTGCAAGATTGTTAAGAAGATGAATTATTATGTTAGCACAATCAAAATTTATACGCTCTGCATAAATGTTAATAAGGTCAGTTTCTACATACATACATAAATACATACATACAGATATATATATATATATTACTAATATATATATATATGCATATATACATACGTATATGTACATAATTACATCTATAGGTATATACATATGTATATATATATATATATATAT
>NC_068982.1:34988722-34989990 GCF_001194135.2 Octopus bimaculoides
CGAATTTTAAGCATCAAGCAGGTGTTATATATAAGACGAGTTGATTCGTAGAATTATATAAGTGCAAGATTGTTAAGAAGATGAATTATTATGTTAGCACAATCAAAATTTATACGCTCTGCATAAATGTTAATAAGGTCAGTTTCTACATACATACATAAATACATACATACAGATATATATATATATATTACTAATATATATATATATGCATATATACATACATATATATGTACATACTACCATCTATACCTATATATGCATATGCAAATGTGGGCACAGTACGTCACAGACTTGTACAACAAAAAGTACGAAGCACGAGTAGATTGAACATGAACTATTCTTTCCAACAACGAAAGGCACAAATGGAACACAAAACAAACAACATAAAGATCGACCCTTCATCAGTTGTTGGCTGTTTTTTCTAGTCTCGTATTTCGAGCAATTAACAACAATATATGCTTTGGATAAAACAGTTGCTCGCGCAAATAGGAAAGTGAAAAGAAGCAGGAAGGGCTGCTAAGCCTAAACGAGGTTGTGGTGGCGAACGCGTAAATCGAGCTAGTAGTACAGGAGAAAACAAGAACACGTCTTCCGTGTTCCAGCTACAACGGAGACACCAGAAAGAAAGATGTCTGATGGTCACGTAAGAGCCACGTAAGCAAGGGAGGAGGAGTGAAGGAGAGAGAGTGACAGAGTAATAGGATAGAATAGTGGGAGAAGAGGAGATCAAAGAATAAGAAAGAGAAAAAGAGAGAGAACGAAAGATTAAAAAGATCGTATAGAGTACGCATCAGAGTTATTAAGGTAAAAGTTATCTTATTTTCAATTTGAACCTAAAGGCAAAATTAACAGAGATCACAAAAGTGACGGAGCGTATTGAACAGACCCGCTATTGCTAGAAACAAGAGTGTCAAAACAACTAAAAACCCACAAAGCACTGTACTTAATGACTGACAAAGGGAGATAATTCCCCAGCGTACATAGTCGGATCGAACAATTTCGGATTTTGATGCATAACTTCTTAAGGGCAGCAAAAGAAAGAAAGAGACTTCGATATTATGTAAATAGAGGAATTTATCTGTAAAAGTATGTGACACTTATTCGGTAGCCATGATAAGACTCCGAGTTTCGGATGCCGGGTTGGGAGCCCACGCCAACATCTCTATGCATATATATGTATGTATGTATATATATGTATGTATATATATGTGTATATATATATGCATATATGTATATATTTCACTCTCACATATATATATATATAT
>NC_068982.1:34990000-34990174 GCF_001194135.2 Octopus bimaculoides
ATATATGTATATATTTCACTCTCACATATATATATATATATATTTGTATATGTACGCATGTATATATGTGTGTGTGCATGTTTCTGTGTAAATATGTGTCTATGTTTGTGTGCACATATGTATCTAAATATGTGTGTTTGTGTCTTTGTGTATATATATATATATATATATATA
>NC_068982.1:34991176-34993929 GCF_001194135.2 Octopus bimaculoides
TGTGTGCGTGTGTGTGGTGTGTGTGTATATATTATATATATATATATATATATATATATATATAAATAAGTAAACTAAATCAGTAGCTTTTAATTGCGATCTCTGACAATCAAACAAAGGCCAGAATCTTTTGAGCATGTAACACTCGTTCAAATTGGTTCTGGCGCAATACTAGTATTTATTGTAAGAAGCTCGATTAAATTTCACAATTTAATTTCTTTCTCACTCTTCCAATTCTGTCAGTCCGCTACCGTTCAATAACCTATAATATCTTGATTCTAACTGTAAATAAGCTGATATCTATGATATTCAAAGGTGATAATTCTCTCTTTCTAAGGCGGCGTACTGGCAGAAACGCTAGCACGCCGGGCGAAATGCTTAGCAGTATTTCGTCTGTCTTTACGTTCTGAGTTCAATTTCCGCCGAGGTCGACTTCGCCTTTCATCCTTTCGGGATCGATAAACTAAGTATCAGTTGCGTGCTGGGGTCGATCTAATTGACTGGCCCCTCCCCCAAAATTTCGGGACTTGTGCTTAGAGTAGAAAAGAATATTTCTCTCTTTCTAATTTTAGCGTAAGGCCAGTATTTTTCAGGGGAGGAAAAAGTCTGTAACCTCGTGCTCAGTACTTATTTTATCGAGTCCAAAATGATGAAAGACAAAGTCAACTTCGTCGGGATTTGAATTCAAAACATGAAGAGCTGGAAATGCTCGGATAATAATGGCGTTCAAATTTTGGTAAATTATGTATAGTTATTATGACTGTAACTTCATACAACGTCAGCGGTGTGTGTGTGTGTGTGTGTGTGTGTGTGTGTTTGTGTAAGAATGTACGAAAGTGGTCTATTAGATTTAAAGATAAAACGTTTCCCTTCACGAATGACAAGAGGATAAAGTATTGGACGTAATCATACTTGAGTTTCTATAAATCAAATATCTAAGTGTGGGTTTAGCCTGTTTAATGATCAACATTGAGTTGCTGTGATACACCCAATTTCGGCTTTTACGTAAGCACATGAATAACGCCATTACTATATATATATAAATATATATATATGAAGGTGCATGGCTGAATTGGTTACGAGCTTACGACCGTGAGGTTGTGAGTTCGATTTCCGGACCGGGCGACGTGTTGTGTTCTTGAGCAGGACACTTTATTTCACGTTGCTCCAGTTCACTCAGCTGTAGAAATGAGTTGCGATGTCACTGGTGCCAAGCTGTGTTGGCCTTTGTCTTTACCTTGAATAACATCGGTGGCATGAAGAAGTGAGGTTGGTATGCATGGGTGACTGCTGGTCTTCCACAAAAACAACCCTAGGTTGTTCGTTCGCCGACAAGGTGACTTTCCACCCAGACTTTTACCCTCCGAGGGGAACCTCTTAGGTGCACCCATGGTCATTCGTGACCGACGGAGTCCTTATCTATCTTTAAATATATATATATATACAGAGAGAGAGAGAGAGTGAGAGAGAGTGCGGTTGTCTAAATTACACAAAAGAATAAATAAAACTGACATCTCACCTTAACAAATATATTCACCAAAATTACATTAAAATATTTTGAAATACTAAAGAGTAAATTTATTCTTAAAATCGCTATTCAACCACGGCCTCCGGACAACTTCAGAATCTCCTGCAACTTTTTTGGACGGTCTACTTGCTTAAGCTGGTGAATGCTGCCAGAACCCTTGCTTTCGGTTCATCTTTGGCGTTACAAGGAGTGTTGTTGATCTCTCACTCAACGGAGTTTTTGGGTCTCTTGTTCAACTGCACCCCACGCATAATAATCAAGGGGGTTGCAGTCTGAGGTGTCAGGCGGCCAGATGTTAGGGCTGATGTGGTCGCAGAAATTGTCTGACAGCCATGACTGGGTTCTGCTGCTGGTGTAGCATGGTGCAGAGTCCTGTTGCCAGACATAGGGTTTTCCAGCAGCCACCCTCTTGACCCAGGGCAGCACTATCTCCTCTAGGCACTTGATGTAGGCCTCTGTATTGACTCTGAGGCCGTGTGAGAAGATGAATGGAGGCATAATGTCGCCATCACTAGTGATCAATCCAAACACCAAGATGTTGACTGGATGTTTGATTTTTATCACTCTCGGTACACATTTTGTGTGTTCACCATCTGATCCTGGAAGGAAGTTTTGTCGTCTGAGAAAAACCAATGCATGTTCGGTTGGAAGGAATGCTTGAGTTTGTTCAAAAGCTTCATAGCCCGATATTTCCTCCTGTCTTTGGTGGCTTGGGATAAAAATTGGCTCTTTCTCCTCTTGTATGAAGAATACTGAATGTCTTCATCCACTTACTGATTAGAAACTCAGACACTCCCATGTCCCTAGCAATGGACCTGATTGACTTTACGGATCGTTGTCAACAAATTCAAGTGTTCTTTTCTTGTCTGAATGATCAGAGTGAGTTTTCCGAGCTGCCGTATCTTCATCATCACATTTAGATTCATCCAACTTTTTCCGAAACCTCTGCACTGTTCTCAGATTGACACCCAAGCACTAAAATGTTCGTATTAAAGCTTGTTGCGCGAATGCCAAGCAGTACATCATGCCTTTTCTAAATTTCTGGCACAGTGATTTGCGTCATGGTACTGTTTTTTTTTCCTCACAGACAGTGCCCAACTGATTCTACTATACTGTGTAGTCGACAAAATCAAAAACATACAATACGAATGCGCGAAATTATAAATACAAAAAGTCGACAATTTACCCATCGCAACCCTGTATATATATATATATATATATATAT
>NC_068982.1:34993961-34995765 GCF_001194135.2 Octopus bimaculoides
TGTATAATTGGATCCAGCAACTCTAGACTCTGCCTGTCAGTGACTTTCCCCACCCTCCTTTTCTAAAAGTTATTTCATTCTATCTTATTTTTTATTCGTTTAGTGTTTTATTATTGTATAATATTTTATTTTCGTTTTTATTTTTTATTATTTTTTATTTATTTTTGCTACTGATTTTTTTCTGTTACTGAATTTTTAAATTTATTTATTTCTGTTACTGATTTTTTTCACATAATCTTTTTAACTTATTTTTTTATTATTACTAATTTTTAGTTTTCATTATTTATTTGTATTATTTTTTATTTTTACATTCCTATACCACACTCCACACACACACACACACACACACACACACCCGCACGCACACACAAAGACATACACATATACCACACACACATCCGCGCGCGTGCACACACACACGTACACACGCCCCACACAACCCGAGCGCATACGCGTGCACACACACACTTCCACACGCACGCACACACGCGCACGCTCGCATACACATACACATACCCACACCCTTGACTACAATAATGCACCAACACACACACACTCCACATCACCCCTTACTCCCTCTCACTCGCGCACACACGCACACGCACACACACATGAAAGCATTGACACATGAACGCACATATATCTCCACATACATAACCATCCACACACACACACAACACAGACACACAACACAGACACAACAAAATGCACACACACATGCACACATATGCACGCATGTACATACATACACTGCCATACGCACTCACAATCGCACGCACGTAGACACTCACACATACTCACACGCTCACAGACACACACACACATACCTACACGCACACGAGTACACATTTATCTATATACAGAGAGAGACAGATTAACAGAGAGAGAGACACACACATACGAACCCATACACAGGTGCACACAGACCCATACACATATTCTAACTCCGTCTACGCACACATGCTAACACATACACACACACACACAGCCACACCCGCCCATTCAAAATACTCACACGCACACTCGCTACCATACATACACACGCTACCACAAATACACACAGACACACACACACAAACAGGCATACCAACCATTTACTCATTCTTCTGTCCCAGAAATCACTTTCTCTTCCTCCTTCTACTTCCGGTCACTTCAGAAATGTAACCGCATGTAGACGTGGCGATCTTTCCTCCTTCGTTCTTCTTTCCCTCTGGACCTTCCTGGCTTTCCTCTTTCCGACGAAGAGCTAAGCTCGAAACGTAAAACAACTCTCTTCTTTCTCCGAGCGCCATATTAATACACTGCCTGTGCTAAGTACAAACGTTTGTTTGTTTGTTTTTGTTTTTCTTTTTTTCTCTGTTTTTTTTAATTCACTAGCATAACCGCAGCTGCATGGCTGAAACGAGTAAAAGAATAAAAGAACACACGCACACACACACACACACACACACACACACATATCGTTTTGTAGCTGACGTTTGCACTCTACTATTCAATGACATCATTTAAGGTTCATTTTATATTTTCACACACGTCTTGGTGGAGAACTTCTCGGGACTATCTACGTAGCAGAAGGTCTTCTCCCACCCGAGAGGATTCAGAGGTATTGAAAATGACTTTAGATGAATACGTTCTATTCAACGCTGCTTCGCGCGTATATTTATTTTAGGCGTAGGAGTGGCAGTGTGGTTAGTAGCTCGCTTACCAACCACACGGTTCCGGGTTCAGTCCCACTGCGTGGCAACTTGGGCAAGTGTCTTCTACTATAGCCTCGGGCCGATCAAAGCCTTGTGAGTGGATTTTA
>NC_068982.1:34996161-34998358 GCF_001194135.2 Octopus bimaculoides
TCTCCATTTTTCCATTCTCCGAACTTTCCATCTTTCCGACGAAGGGCTACGCCCGAAACGTCATGCACTCTCTCTTTCCTTTCCCGAGCGTCCAATAACACTATCCGTATCACGTCCTCACTGTGTTGTTTTTTTGTTATTGTTTTTTGTGTTTTTTTTAACTATATATATATATATATATCCACACACACAAATATCACTCCGTCGGTTACGAGGGCTCCAGTGATCGGCTCAACGTAAAAGCCTGCTCCTGAAATTAACGTGCGAGTGGCTGAGCACTCCACAGATACGTAACTCTCAGGGAGATTCAGCGTGACACAGAATAAGAAGTACATGTACTCATTTTCGGCAGCTGAGTTGACTGGAACAACGTGAAGTAAAGTGTCTTGCTCAAGGACACAATGCGTCCCCCGGAATTGAACTCACGACCTTACGATCGTGCGTCCAATGCTCTAACCACTAAGCCTTCACTATACACACACACACACACACACACATACGCGCGTGCGCGCACACACACACACACACTCACTCACACACACACACACACACACACACACACACACACACACACATGCATAACACATATATAGAGAGAGAGGGAGAGAGAGAGAGAGAAAGAGAGAGAGATTACTGAGCTATCCGACCCCGTAACACCCAAATATTGGAACACCTCAGATAATTTTCTCCTCTAATTATGAAAAAAATATCGAACTGTAAGATATCCAGTGGCTTTGTATCAATTCCTCTTTCATTTTTGCTAACTAGTTATATCATCATACAAAGCAGTGGCTGTGTTTTCTTAAAGTGCTTCCAAGGAACATGTTAGGCGATATATTAAACAAGATAAGAGTAAAGATGTAACCAAATATTTTTAAAAGACGCATTTAAGGTAATATGACTGTAAATGATATATCCCAGGACGCTGAAAATTAATCATTTTCCAGAAATAAACACATTAGCAAAAAGAACATTTTTTTTATATTCTATAATTTCGGATGTATGTTTCGTATTGAACACAGCAAAGCAGCAAAAACCACCCACTTTGTGACATATTATCTTACTAAATAACGAATATGTTGGGATTTTTTTCTTCCTTAGACATTTCCCGCCTTTTTATCTACACATGCAGCGGCAATTCATCAAATTTATTAGTCCATATTACTTAGAATAAACAGGAAAGCATTTCTATATTTGTATGCGAAGTAGTAAACGAATTTAACTGTGGTTGTGTTCGCATGTATTTGAAGGCGGTGATATTGGTTGTTTGAAGTGAACATTCAGAAACATAGGAAGAATCATGAATATATATACATGGTTGCATATATTCCCTTTTTCTCTGGTACTTGTTCGTGTGATTTTAATTCATTACTCATGTATATATTCTTGTATATAGGTGTGTACATGTGTATTTGTGGATCCGTGTGCAGATGAATGAGAATGCGTAGATAGAAGGGAAATTAACTTCTTATCAATTGTCAAGGAGTTGTTATAATATTTACACGTTTTGTAGTTCAGGGACATCGTTGTTAGATCAGAATTACAAGAAAGATCGAAGGAGGGAAGACAAACAGAAATAGAAAATAAGCATGAGAAAAGAAACAAAAATGAGAGAGAAGAAATACGAAGGAAGACACTTAACCCAAAGCATCAATATTGGTTTGAGGAAAATAAGTGAGAAAGAAAAAGCTAATAAAGCGTGTGGTGTGCTAATAGTGATAATGCTTCAACACTAGCAAACGAGGTGTCGGCTGAATAACAAAATTGAAACTACAGAATACGACAAACATCTCCAATACTTGCAAACACGACATTGAAATAATTTAAAAACAGATGTCGAATATAAGAATTTCGTAAATGTTTATTTCTGAGGGAAGTATAAAAGTAAGTTGTCAGTAAAGGATTTGCAATGTTGCGAATTTTCAAAAGAGTCGAGTATACTCTAGAATTATTTCAAAATACAACAAAAACTAATATTTTGGTGTATGATAAAAAAAAAAAAAAGGCCAGCGCTGCACACCTACACATCGGATTTTTACAAGAAAAAAATAACGCTGCTCCTACTAATAAAACTTGTTATAGAAAACTGATACGTTCACAGTATTAAGCGTCTTTTCGACATAACGTACTGGTAAACAATCCACAAATGATTTAGAAAGAAGATAAAATGTGCGTGGGTATGTGTAGTTATATATAA
>NC_068982.1:34998734-34999581 GCF_001194135.2 Octopus bimaculoides
ATATATATATTCATGCGTAAACATAACAATAAAAAGTAATTAACAGGGAAATTGACATGTATTGTAATGTATACGCTTTTCAATTAGATGTTAAGAATTTGTTCGTTCAGTAAGGAGGGATCTAGTACGTGAGTTAGTTCTTGAGAACAGTGAGAGCACTGAAAACGTAAGTGTACAAGTATTTTAATACGACATGTAGGACAGGGGAATGTGCATGGCTATAAGAAGGACAGGAGGGAAGACTAACTGTGTAGGCGTGTCGTGCATTAATGTATACATATACCGCACACACATGCGCACGAAAGGATACACACACACACACACCCATACATACATGCATACCTAATACATACATACATACATACATACATACATATATTTATAATATATATAATACACGTACATACAGACATTTATCCGCTATGTACACACAGCTATATGTGTGCGTATGTATATATGCGTATGTAGTTGTATGTGTGTGTATGTGTGTAAAGGTTTCTAATTTAGGCAAAAACTTTTTTTATCATTCATTGTTGATAAAGGGAACGATAATACCAGATTTTTTAGTATCTATTGTTTTCAGTTTTTAATAGAATATAGTGAATGCCTGTAGCCTTACGGCGATTACCAGATTTGTCTATTTGTCTATCTACCTGTGTGTGGTTGTGTGCTTTCCAACAATATGGTCTTCGGTTCTGTCCCACTGCGCGGTATCTCGGGCGTCTGCCATTATACCCGCTGACCGACCAAAGCTTTGTAACTAAACCTCGTCACACACACACACACACACACACACACACACACATTTATATATTTATATAAGGACGCAGGTTAGCTGTGTATTAAG
>NC_068982.1:34999899-35001001 GCF_001194135.2 Octopus bimaculoides
ATATATACAATTTAAAAGTAGGATAAAATCTTTATAAGAATTTATCAAGTATTTAGCGTGAAAAACCTCATAAGGGAAAAATTTATTAATTTATTAGTATATATATTTGGTCAGCCCGAGGCTACAGTAGAAGACACTTTTCCGTAATGCAAGTAGTATTTTTCCAACCTGCAAATATATATTTCTGCGTCATAACCAGTGCAGCGCTCATTCAAACAATGTATTTTATGAGAAGACTTTCTGTCTTTCAGTCACTTCTTTTTCTAAGTGGTTGTTGTTGTTTGTCATCCAAACCAGTTCTGATTGGATAAATCTATTATCAAAGACGTCCCAGCTATGTCCATCCCGTCCTTTTTTTTTTCAGGCATAGTATACATAGGACTGAATTATCCATAGTGTTCATCAATTCTTTAAAGTAAGTAGCAGTTGAGCATTGGGGTGGATGTAATCGACTTACCTTCACCCTCGAAATTGATGGCTGTGTGCCAAAATTTGAAACCAATACCAAATCAATCCTGATGACTGCATTGTATGCAATCTTCTGACTCTGAAGGGTAGACAAACGTTTCAAGTTTAAAGAGCTTTCATTCGGTTTCATTCCTGTCATCGATCTACATTGAAGATGAAAGAATTTTAGGAAAATAATTCACATATGTTGATTTAGACAGAATTAACACAATGTCTTAAAATTCTTCAAAATCAATAGAAAGAATTCAATGCCTGTCTTTCGTGTAAGCTGTCAAACCTCTTCATAAAATTCAGTGCTGGGCTAACATCACACACGCATTTTTCATGGTCTTAAACGTTGCAGAAAGTAGTTCTAATGATTTCACTCGTATCTTTATGACACCTCATTAAAATTATATACAGAAACAAAATATACAGATTTGTAAACCCAATGATACAGACTCACATCAAAACTGAATAAAAATTGGTAGCATATGCCATGCTTTCTCTGCTTGTTTTAAGTACCGATGCAGTCACAAGCAAGTATAGGCAACCTCCCTACTATGTCCCCCCGCCATGGACCAAAAGGACATCAAGAGAGAAACCTTGAGAGAGAGAGAGAGAGAGAGAGAGAGAGAGAGAGAGAGAGAGAGAG
>NC_068982.1:35001510-35005442 GCF_001194135.2 Octopus bimaculoides
ACAGAAAACGAACATTTTCGAACAACGAAAAAAACAAGCAGAGAAACGAGACATGCAACATAAAGAGTATACCCCTTCGTCAGTTGTCCCTGTTCCATCTACTCCGCATTCGAAGGCAAGGACAATACGCAACTTCGTTGGAATAGTCCTTCCTGCAAAGCAACTTAAATAAAATTTGGGATTTTTTGCGGAGGGTGAAAGTGTTAACAAGAACTGGACAGTGAGAACAAGACAGTAAAAACAAACGGTGAGGGCTGTTGAGCCAAGACGATAGAAAAATTATATATATATGCAATATGATTTCGCTTAGGCATAGCGATATTAATAACCAGTTTTTAGAACTCAATGCTTTAAAGAAATGAATCAGGAGAGTACCGAGTATAATATCAACTAGTGAATGGCAAAAGGACAAGAGTTACGTAATCGTCTTCATTAGCTTACAGCTATTTCTTCTATGAGACGCAATATTATAGAGATAGATCCACTGGTTGATTGATTATACATTGCCTTCATGCACGTTCACCATCTGAATCTATAAAAAAAAAAATGCAATAAATCATTCATAAGAAGACTTGTTCTCATTGTTTACCTATACACAGTACATTCTTCTATTCCTGCCTCTTTTCCCTTACTGCAGTGACCTTTAAGCTCTTCACAGATTGCCAAATGTATAATAAATCTATCCGATGCAGCTGTCTCTTCTTTTGTCGATCCTTCTAAGTACTCACCAAATCCCGCCCATAACTGCGTATCTCTGAAATTTCTTCACCATGTACGATTTTCCAGCCAGTATCAGATTAAATATTCATGCATGTCAATCATACCAAGCTGGAGCGTGAGCCAAGGTGCAAGGCCTGTATACCGTTGCTCAACCTACTAAAAGCAGTGGGTTAATCTCTCTGGAACCACTCTCTGGCGCCTTAAAAACGGCTAGGGTACATTGGATGATATAGTCTGAAGTGCAGGTATGTCTGTGTGGTTAGGCACCTCGCTTTGCAACCATGCGGTTCCAGGTTCGGTCCCACTGCTCGGTATCTCAAGCAAGTATATCCTACTAAAGTCCCAGGGCGACCGATACTTTCTGAGTGAATGTAGTAAACGGAATATGTGTTGAACCTATCGTATATATGTATATATGTGTGCATGTCTTTGCGTTTGTCCCCTTCACCATCGCTTAATAACCAGTGTTGGTTTGTTTATGTCACCGTAACTTAGATGTTGACAAAAGAGACCGATAGAATAAGAACTAAACTTAAAAAGGAATTATTGGGGGAGATTTGTTTGATCAAACACTTCAAGGTGGTGCCCCAACATGGCCACAGTCCAATAACTGAAGCACGTAAAAGATATAAGATTTTTTTTTAAATATGTTTGAAAAACAATGTTATAAACAGAAGGATTGAATATATTTGATCATACTTCAGCTGAACAGCAGCAGCAGCAGCATCACCAACACCACCACCAATAACAACAACAACAGCAAAAACAGCAGCCACGCCAATAATAACAGCAGTAACAACAACAGCATAAGCAACAATAACAAGAACAAAACAACAGCAGTAATAGTAATAATGACAACAACAACAACAATACATCGTTTTATTTCTCCTAGAAGGAAGACCTGAGCAATTATGGGCATTACCTCACCTCTTTGAACTACGTAAGAACTACCGAGAAATGGACGTTGATACTGTCACACGTTTTCGACATAGTTCGTTCATCATGTTACTTTAAAAGGTTATCAAGCACACAGTTCACCACTTTCAGATTTGATTATGCTGATATAATTAAACTACAAACACTAGTCAATGCCTGAAATTGAATATCGTCAATTTTAATTTGACATAAAAAATGAAAACCAAAAGAAATCATGCATATTATCCACAACAAAACCATACCGGAAACAATTCATCATCTAATGTCACTCACAACAGGATTTCTAAACGATCACCAAGCCTTTTAGCATTTGTGTATTCGTTTTCTATTCAAGGAGCAGGCACGGCTGTGTGGATTAGAAGCTCGTTTTACAACCGTGCAGCTTTTGGCTCACTCCCACTGCGCGGCACCTTGAGCAAGTGCCTCCTACTACAATACAATAATCCTGAACCGACCAATGCCTTGTGAGTGAATTTGATAGACAGAAACTGTGTGGAAAGTTGTCATGCACACACACACACACACACACACATATATATGTATATATGTGTGTATTTGAAAAATGAATAGAAATGGCTTCTCTGATAATTTTTCCACTTTACTAATTAGATGTTTACAACCTTTTGTAAACTTATAAACATCTAATTATTAGAATGGTAAAAATATCAGAAAATCCATTTCTATTCATTTTTTCAAAGTGTAAGGATGTCGGACAGAATGCCTTACAATATTTGTTCCTGCTTTTTTGAGTGCAAATTCTACCGTAGCATCCTTTGTGGGTGGCCGTAATCCATGATCCGGCTTAATACGATAACTTGATATATAGGGCGTCTTTAGTAGAGCCCGCTTTGTTGCAAGCATTTTGACCAGATCTTCATTGTGACCATACCTTTCGTCCTGCTTCACACTATTCTCTAAGACCTTGTAAAGGGTCATAGATACTGCCTTCCTTCCCGACAAAAACGGAAAGCCGTTATTATTATCATGTTGATATAAGGCAGTGAGCTTGCAGAATCGATAGCACGATGAGAAAAACGCTAAGCGGCATTTCGTCCGTCTTTACGTTCTAAGTTCAAGTTCCGCCGAGGTTGACTTTTCATCCTTTCGGAGTCGATAAAATAAGTACCAGTTAAACACTGAGATCAATAAAATCAATTTACCTGCTCCCCTGAACTTGCTGGCCTTGTACCAAAATTTGAAACCATTATTATCATGTCGATTATCTGAAAGGCGTTCAGACACTATTCCTGTTACTACGATATTAATCACTGTTAGGGCGTGATTAATTTTACTATAGAGTCTATAGTAAAATGTACCATGCGCGTACAAAGCACAGTAGTTTGCGTCTATACTATAGACGCAAACTATTGTGCTTTATACGGGCCATCGAAGGAACTTCAATGCAGTGAATCAATCTGTCAGAAATCGTATATACATTTTCTTTCAAATGATATATTATCGTCTTTAAAAAAATGAATGTCATTAGACAATGCTGTCTCCAGTACACCAAATGACAGTATGGTCGCTAAAGCGATTTTGATCATAGGAATAGCACAAAACAACTGTACATTGTATTCCATGTAATGTTAATGTGCTTCCTTAGAAAATTAATATCGGATGTGTAGTGAAGGGGGGCTTTCAACTGAGAATCAATAACCGTCTGTAGATGGCTGTGACTTACATTTTGCCATACGGCGCCTAAGACCACCTTGTTTGTTAACAAACAATTAATAAATAAGCATCACATCGTCTCAAAAGAAATTTTATCAACACTATTTTACTTAGACTGGACATATTGGAGTATTAGCAACGGAAGTTCATTACCGTTAACAAATGTAGAACAGAGATTACGTTGGACAATAAGTGTAATCAGACTATTAATTGATAACTAAATCCAACCACTCTCGGTGCCCTTAGCTGTCAGACAATCAGGCCAAGGACATCAGGTGTCAAGACAATCAATTTATCAATCTCGCAATCAATGTTTCTCTCTTTCTGTATTTCTGTCTATTTGTCTATCTACCTGTGTGTGGTTGTGTGCTTTCCAACAATATGGTCTTCGGTTCTGTCCCACTGCGCGGTATCTCGGGCGTCTGCCATTATACCCGCTGACCGACCAAAGCTTTGTAACTAAACCTCGTCACACACACACACACACACACACACACACTTTTTTCTCTCTCTCTCACACACACACACACACATTTATATATTTATATAAAGACGCAGGTTAGCTGTGTATTAAGAAGCTTTCTTCCCAACCATATGGTTCCGGG
>NC_068982.1:35006107-35008525 GCF_001194135.2 Octopus bimaculoides
TGTGTGTGTATATATTGATGTAGCTTTCCTTCACAAGATAATTTCAGCCGGTTGGATATAAAAGCGTCTGCTTTTCCAAACATTCGTTCATTCTGGGTCGTTTCTTATCTAACGCACCGCGACAGATAGCCTTGAACTACTGGCCTCAGAACAACCGAGAAAACAGCACATTCAATCTATATTTTCACTGTGCACAATTAAGTCTGTATCTCTAATTAATTCATAACTTGTATGAATGCTTTTTAGGTAGTTTTACTTTATAATTTTTCGCTAAGGTAAATTTGATGTGTCCTGTGAAGTACTGATGTGCCAACTTACCGAACAAATTCACTTCTACACACACACACTTGAATGCATGCACAGACAGACAGACAGACAGACACACACACCCAGACACACAGACACACACACACACACACACACACACACACACACACAAAATCCAGGCTACATATGGTTCATAGCAAGCGGACCTCAGAAGTGGTAGATATCCAATCGAAGAGTATACCGCAGGCCGCTTTCCAGACCAAGAGTATCATGATCAAAAGAAATGTGAGTCCCCATTCAAACTGTGATCTCTATGCATTCTGATCGAATCCTCCATGTGTTGACATAGGTCCCCTAACAACAATATAAACTTAATTTAATCAAGATATCTTTGGCCTGAAGAGTAGCTTGCGATATACACCAAGCTTGAATATTAATCACTTCCGAGGTTTCGCTCGCTATGAAACATGTGTAGCCCGGATTTTATCTACTCCATTCCTCAACTCTTGGATTTTTATTCGCATACCTGGCTGCCTACCCTGGCTGTCTACTGTGAAATATAAAATTACTTTTTTTCAGCTTATCGTACTTCGATACGGAAACAATCCACAACCTTCCGCTCTAATAAACCACTATTGTCCTTGAAAATGTTTTTTTTTTCTCTACGGATTGCTTGAGGTTCACTTTCTTCATACATTTCGATCTTTGGATATCACATTTATCTATCTATTTACCTATCTATCTATCTATCTATCTATCTATCTATCTATCTATCTATCTATCTGTCTATCTGTCTGTCTGTCTATATATATACATACATACATACATATATACACACAGAGACACACACACACACACACACACACACACACACACACACAGGTAGGTACACAAGTGATGAAATCCCGCAATTTCGATGGACTTTTAATTTGACATTCGGTTGTCGGGTGCTTGTTGCTGATGAAACGCAAATGACGTCGCAGCCATGTGATACAACCGTCTACTCCTCCAGACCTGCCGATATAATCATGTGTTTTTAGCATCTTATATCTATATGAGATGATTTCTCAAGACGACTACTGCAGCCTCCGGCGTTCAAGCCAACAGATCCTAGTTAAGTTGGTTGTGCAATTAATATATATATATATATATATATATTTGTGAATAGTAAGGGATTACTCCAGACGTTTACCGGCTTGCCGTCAGTTAGGTATTCAAAATAGGTCATTCAACTGTAAATATATAAATCCAATAGTATTCTTATGAGATACGAATTTGGAGATATATTCCGGCGAACGGGATGCATGTATGTACGTACGTATGTATGTATGTATGTATGTATGTATGTATGTATGTATGTCGTTATGCAGTTTTATTTCAAGATTTCCTGCCAATAGAGAAAGAGCCAGTTTCTAACCTAGATTCAAGGCTCCTTCATTGGAATTCCAACATCAACAACACGGTATTTCTGTATGTATGTATACGTGCAGATTTGTATGTATGTATGTATGTATGTATGTATGTATGTATATGAATACATAATCATTAGTTATATTTTAGATTTCACATGAAAAAAAGTTATTTACATCAGCTCAATCATCACCGGCAAACGATATAATTACTCACACTTTAACACAGGCACTAGCACACTCCTCATACTATAATGACCGACATAAAAATGAGTGAAAAGAAGAAATCAATCTGTCTTTTATGTCACGATTTGAAAGAGCATTTGGAATAGTGTCCTGGTGTATAGTATAAAATTGCCACGCCTTATATAGATTCAAGTCGAAAAGCAAGGCCAAATTGAGCGTGTCTAAACATGAAGATATTAGCCATTTACTGAATTATAAAACTGATTTTATACATTAAAAACTAATGTTTTCTTAATGGGTTTACATATATCTGTATATTTAATAACTAACGCACATATAGATAGACAGATGAGTACACACACACATACATACACACTTAAATCCATATACATATACACATATGTAGTAAGAGTTTTCAACTTGTATGTCGTGCAATACAAGTGCTTTAGCACCTTCAGCCACAGTTAGTGACGATAACAATTTCCCCCTCTATATAAGTATATAGATATATACACACACACACACACACACATATATATATATATATATATATATA
>NC_068982.1:35012131-35012739 GCF_001194135.2 Octopus bimaculoides
TATATATAACTTACACATATATATATTATTCA
Organism: Octopus bimaculoides; assembly: GCF_001194135.2. NCBI lineage: Eukaryota > Metazoa > Mollusca > Cephalopoda > Octopoda > Octopodidae > Octopus > Octopus bimaculoides. The sequence goes on from NC_068982.1 coordinate 35,012,164, forward strand.
TATACATGTATTTATATCTATCTATCTATCTATATATATATATATATATATATATATAACTTATAAATACACACACACACACACACACACACGCATACATACCTACATATATAATACATACAAACATGCTAGAAAACATTTCATATCTTTGTTCCAAAATAATTTGTAGATCGTCAAGTCTCTAACCGTTACTCGACTACGTGTTCTCTTTAAAAAGTTTCTTCCACCAACTACTTTAGAGTAACACAACCAATATTTTCTGATATAAAAGTAATTCCTTCATATGTTTTATGACATGTTACATCATTCACTCTTACAATACTAGATGCGAGTGTGTGAGTGTATATGTACACGTGTATGTGTTTGTGCATGTCCGTGTATGTATGTTTGTACGCGTGCACGCATTTGTGTGTGTCTGGGTCTGTGTGCGTGTGAGTCTGTGTGTGTGTGTTAGTTTGTGAATGTGTGTTTTTGTATTTGTGTATGCGTGTGTTTGTGTGTGTCTGTGTGTGTCTGTGTGTGTGCGTGTGTGTGTGTGTGTGTGTGTGTGTGTGTGTGTGTGTGTGTGTGTGTGTG
>NC_068982.1:35012749-35020492 GCF_001194135.2 Octopus bimaculoides
ATATGTACACGTGTATGTGTTTGTGCATGTCCGTGTATGTATGTTTGTACGCGTGCACGCATTTGTGTGTGTCTGGGTCTGTGTGCGTGTGAGTCTGTGTGTGTGTGTTAGTTTGTGAATGTGTGTTTTTGTATTTGTGTATGCGTGTGTTTGTGTGTGTCTGTGTGTGTCTGTGTGTGTGCGTGTGTGTGTGTGTGTGTGTGTGTAGTTCACAGGCTACTTATAAGATACTTTAAAACCCTTTAAAAGTGTAGTAGTAGCTAGCACCGTACTGCAATCTAGGCCTTAATCATTAAGTAATGTTAAATGGATCATTGCGAAAATATGAATATAAATAAGGAACCTATACCATTGAATGCAATGTTTTTAATCTATTCACCACGATTATTTGATGTGTTGCTCTTAATTATAGTATAAGTAGCCGAGTTTCAATTAAGTATGTTATTGGAAGTAAGATCTCTGATGTTTTATTTAATGCTGAATTAAGAAACACTCATTTAGCTTTTACTGTCTTTGGGGAACAACTTAATTTAATATATTTTCTTCATTCATATCTCTATCACTTAACACTATTCTTTCATTTTTTTTTCTTTTTTGAGATGTTCTTTTCTTTGTTTTTCTTTCATTTTCTTCTTTTTTTTAAAAAAACGACTCAAAAGAATATTATTTGATTCATTTAACAGAATCAAATATGGGATTCTTGTTATTACATTATCGCTGAAGGGAACATTAAGAAACAGATACAATTATGATAGAAGCAAATAACAAAACAAAACAAAAACTGAGAATTAAAAACTTTTACATCTGGATATACTCCCTTGGAGACGTATTAGCGTATTAGCGCTTGAATGATGATAGCTACGATCAAAAACACTAGACGCAAAACCCGGTAGATATAATCGTTTCCTGTGCGAGGAATTTTTTTTACAAAGAAAAGAATGAATTCGCTTCCTGGTTTGTTAACTCCATTGTTATCTCTGTCATTATCAACTAAGCGTCAACGCTATTTTCTATATTTTCACTCTCTTTATTCAGTTACCCATCTCTGCCATTTTCCTCTCAATTTTAGCCTCGGCTTCACATTGAGATCAGTTAGTGTTTTACATTTTTCCATGTGCCAGGAGGTAACTTATCAGAATGTGACTGTGAAGTTAGATGGACCATTAAAAGAGAGAGAGAGAGCATAAGTGAAGAAATAGATCTAAACAGTGATAAATGTATCTACAATGCCACAAGTGCTGCAATGCTTGTGTAGAATATTATTATTATTATTATTATTATTATTATTATTATTATTATTATTATTATTCAGAGTGATAATAATACTAAAAAAAATATTAACAGAGAATGAGGAATAAATCTCTTCTTCTCTCTCGTCCTCTCTTTCCTCCACTTTACTTCTTTCCTCTCTCTTTCTTTTCCTCCATCTTATCTCACTTTCCTCTCTCACATTCTGAACTGAGTGTCAGTCTACCACAGACAATATTCTCGGAAGATTTACTAAGTTGAAACTCCGAATAAACTGACGCGTCAAGACACTTACTGAGAATTCTGCTTTAACAGATATGTGTTTACGCCTTATGAGTAACTCCCCTGTCGTTTTACTCCTACAGACATTAAATGGAATCTATAGCCTTTAAAAAGTATACTCATTGTATTTCAAAGAAAACACGTTGTTCGTTATAAGACCACATTAGATATCAGTCTTAATTTTCAACGAATATAACTATCACAAAAGTGAGGCAATATTTTGAAATTTTTTTGTGACTTTTTGTGTTTTAAGTTCAATTCCTGCTGACGTCAATTTTGCCTTTCATCTTTCCGGAATCGATAAGTTACAATACCGGTTTAGAGCTGAGGTTAATGATATCAACTAATCCCCACTCACTGAAAAGTTGCTGACTTTGTGCTTCAGTTAGAAACAAACATTTTGAAACTTATTAAACCTCATAAAACAACAACTTTTACATAAGGAATTCTTACATTGCTTATTCTACAAATTGTTAAAAGAAGCGTACAGTCGACTGAATTGATTCTTGAACATACGTTTTATTGTAATGGTACTCTAAGATCCCATAACGAATTCACAGTACCATTAGAGGATAGAGTTGTCAAGTATCGGGACTTGGTTGACGAGGCTCTTGCCAAAGGATGGCATGCGATCTCATTCGTTATTGAAGTTGGCTACCGCAGTTTTCCAGTAAGAGCAGAGCAATATTCCCGGAAGAAGACTTGTTTGAAATGCAAATAACTGAGAAAAGTCATCAAGGAGATAGGCATGGAAGTTGAAACCAGCTCAAGGTAGTTATGGTCAAGAGACCGCAGATAGAACATTTCTGCCGACGAAGGGTAATTCAGTCTTCGCTTCCACACTTAGGCGACAGGTACAGACTAAGGGCCAAACGTTTGTGACCCTCAACTATCTGTTGTTGATACAGAAGGGTTTCCATATCATCAAAATGACACGAATAACTTTAGTCACCACCAGAAGATGATTTTGAAATAGAAGACAGATTTCGAAACTGTAGTTCCTGCAGTTTCTGCATGCAGCTAAAAACCTTTGCTCTTTATTTTACCTGTCTGATGTTTATTTCCCTAGTACAAAGTTCGTCAACGTTTGTGTTGACAAGCATCGTTCTTATAAACAGTTCATTCGTTCGTTCCTATCCGCCCTCCAGTGGAAATGGCATCGGTCATCCAGTAAAATATGTACTTCCTGCAAAACCGAAGCAAAATTCATGAGCTCCATATAAAATCATTATCTTAAGATATTTGCGTAGATAATGTTAACTGATGCGTTGAATAATATCGAACTTCGAGTTATAAGGCTTAACAAAATAAACTGAAAATCATCGATAGTAATGTGTTGGTGCTTTAATTAAACTTGATAAATATCATGTTTCAATAAAACAATGTAAAGTTTTATTTGATATTACATAAAATTTCCTCAATTCATGATATGAATTTATTTTAATACCAATACTTCTTTTTATATTAAGTCTACGGTAATGTGGTTATTTTGGCGTGCATAGTTTTTATATGTTAATCGACAATATACCTGTAACAATTCGAATATATTGTCTATCTCTTCCTCTGAGGTATTCAATCTTAATAACTGGCTTCCAATTGATCCGATCAGCAGAACGCCTTCCACGTGAAATTAACGTGCAAGTGGCCGAGCACTCCACAGAAACGCGTACTATTAATGTATCTCTCAGAGAGATTTAGCGTGTTACAAGACGTGACCAGGCTGGCCCTTGAAATACAGGTACGACCCATTTTTCCCAGCTGTATGGACTTGAGCACCGTGAAATAAAAGTGCCTTGCTCAAGGGCACAACTCACCACTGGATATCGAGCTCACGACCTCATGATTATGAACTGAAATACCCTAGTCACTAAGCTACGCGCCTTCACGGTGTTCAATCTTAAGTCCACTTTAATATACACACTGTTACCTCTCACAATGCTCAATCTTTTGTAAATTTCTCTTTACTCGTTAATGATCTGCAGACAGATGTCATCCACATATCACCAGATACTTCGTGTTAAACCCGCATTGCCTCCATGAACAAAACCATACAAGATATTCTCCAATCCAGTGTGTCTCTTAGGAAGTGTGTGGGTGGGCGGGGGCTGGGCGGAGCAGAAGGGCGAAAGTAGAGAAAATGCTAACTGAAATAAGATGGTTTTAAACTTTCTAAACTTGACTAATTCATTGACGAAGATAAAAAAAATTTATGGAAACAAGCACGAATTTTATTCTCATTAATAAAGAGGGAAAGAACAAGAACTTTCACGAATATATTTTTGAGGAGCTGAGTAAAATAGTATTTATCAATTTGAGAACCACAGCGTTAAAAGGAACATGACACATCAAGGGGACAATCTTGTATCTTAATTCTCTCTAGTTCTGTACAAAACACGATAAAAACTTTCATATCGCTACAAACATATTTAAGACCTCACAACATTTTATGTTCTCTAGAAATCTCTCATTCAAAACGTAACAAAATCAAGAGCTACAAATGAGTATTGGCCCTACATCTATGGTACAGTGCTTTACCTACAACAATTGTTCCACACACATTGTGGAAAACATTCATTTACATACACAGTACTGAATGTAGCACGCGCGCTATCTCCTCCCTATTACAGTTAATAGACCTCAGTTCTTTGAAACTAACTAGTTGCATGCCATCATCAATCAAGCAGGCCCAGCATATCCGTCAATATTCCTTTTTGTCACCTCAGCTTTATCTTTCCATTAACATCTATACCTGCTCATTCATCGTCAAATCCACATGAAGTTTTTTTTCCCCAAACCAAAATCTTTTTTGCAGTCGTTGACTTGCATACATTGAAACTGAACGTAAAACGTATCAATGTAAGTCATGCCAAGATCAAGATTAATTTACCTTTCTCACTTTCTATCACACACACACACACACACACACACACACATTATTATTATTATTATTATTATTATTATTATTATTATTATTATTATTATTATTTATTTATTTATTTAAAAAATATTAACAATAACTTGGATAAGGCGTTGAGCTGGCAGAATCGTTAGCACGTTGGACGAAATGCTTAGCGGTATTTCGCCCTACGCTACGTTCTGAGTTCAAATGTCGCCGAGGTCGACTTTGCTTTCATGCGTTCGAAGTCGATAAATTAAGGAACAGTAAAACACTAGGGCCGATGTAATCGACTTATCCTCACACCTCCAAATTTCAAGCCTTGTGCCTTTAGTAGACAGGATTATTAATATCTTAGAGAACGGAGATATGTTTCGGCCACAGATAGGCCAAAGCCATGTCTAATTTAATAGCACCACCCTATATGACCTGTTAAGTCATTTTTAAGTCAAGTTGTTGTGGTATCATGGCCCATTCAAATAGGGAGTCGCTGTTGGTTGAGATGTATCCTAGCATTGGTGGCTTATTTGGTATCCCTTGGAGAAATTTGTCTAGGTATATCCCAAAATCTTATAACATAGTGGAAGCAGGAAATGAGATATTGTGATGTTCATTCTTTTCTTAAGGGAAATTGTGATGAGACTGTTGTGAACTAGCATCGACTGAGAATCAAAGCCAGACTCTGTTCTCAACTCATTGGAATCTTACTTCCTATTCTAATGTTCTTGAAAGAAAAATAATTTTAAAGTATTGCTTTGATTTGGTTGAAGTTTACTGGGAAAAGACTTATAAAAATACCAGTTGATTGTTTTACCAACGCCTGGAATTTAATTTACGAGAATATACTTCCACGCATACACCGACTCAGTATTTATTTTCTTTTAACTAAACACATGAATCTATATTTTAAGAATGAATAAGCGAATTGTTGTAACGTCCATACTTTCTGTAAAGACGTTGTTAGCAGCTTAAATGGAATAAATTAACCTTTCGATAAGAACTGAAACCTTAATGAGTATTCAACTCGCCTTTCTTGTTTTATGCCACTAACTCAGAAATAATATTGGTTTCTTACATTGGTTCAAACTCATCAAATTTTAGGTCTTGGGTAAAGCCGATCGGCATCAAAGTTTAATCGTTTCTAGCACACCCCCGCCGCTCTCAAAATATGGGTATTTTACTTTGTCAAAAGATCGCAGATTTGTTGGAGAGATCTGTAGAAATTATTTTATAGACACGCTCTCCCACGGATAACCAGTCATGGTCATCTTGACGGAATTTGAACTCAGCATATAATGAGATATAACTAAGTGCTTAAATACAAGAATATTAACCCCACCACATGACTGTCCTAACCACTTCTATTATAAGAATTTTGAAATTTTGAATATTACAAGAATTTTAACGCAGAACAAACTTATAAACATTTTCGAGGTGATTCACCCCCAAAGGAAACCTCAGTAGGGCTTAAACTCAGAGCATAAATGGACGTAACTATATAACACAAAGTATTTAGTCTGTCTTTGCACTGTTCCTGGCGTTTGCAACTCGTCAAACCATTTGACAACGGTGACACAGTTGTGATGCGGTATGGTATGGCGTGGCTGACCGACTTCAATGGGGTTGAACTACCTAGTAACTCAGTAACCTCCTGTTCTGTAATTTATCAAGTTGCCATATCTACAGAAACCGATAACTTGTCTCTCCTACAATACTCCAACTCGTCTCCTTCTGCTCCCTCCCGCTAATATTTACCACTATCTACTTCTTCCCTAACATTCCACTCACTCCACAGTTTCTGTTTGCAACTGCTCCACCAAACTCCTCTCTAAATATCTTGACCAACTCCTATCACCCTTGAGAGTAAATCTCCCATCCTGCACTCTCCTCTACTAGAAACCACATTCCTACTACGTACTTCTAGTATCTTATAAAACCGATGTTCTCAGATTCTGCAGCGTATATATTCCCCACTTGATGAGACGCCTTTCCGTCGCAGGATTACCTATTTTTGCCAGCTGAGCAGACTGAAACAACGTGAAATAAAGTGTTTTGCTCTAGAATACAACAGATCATTCTATCCAAGAAACGAAACTACAATTTTACGATCATAAATGCAACAATCAAACCACTAAGTCACGCACCTCTACCTTGTATCCATTACCAATCTATATTTTAAGGGCGAGTAAAAGAATTATGTTAATATTCATATATTTAAAGGCATTGTTAGCAGCTTAAAAGGAGCACGCTTTTTCTAAATTCATCTCTTCTCTATCAAGATAGAGAAGAAAATATCTCGGTTTAAAATGTTGTGTACTTTCTTCTTTCCTTCACAGATGAGTAACCGATTTGGTTTCTTAATGTTGTCAGATAATATTTTTTGCATCGGTAAATTAAGCGCTTTACATCAAACGAGGAGTGCTGAAAAGTTTCTGGTTTTGAATAAAAGAAAGTAAAGGAGGATCAGCTAATTATGATTTTATTCAACTTATTCCCCTCTCAGATTCACACACTTGTTACAGCAGCCCTACTGTTTTTCTAAGCCCTGTAAAAGAGCTCGGAAGGTTGGGCATCCAATCAGGCCTTTCGTGACACCCTTCAGCACCCTCTCGTAGAAACAATGTTGTACTGGAATACGGACTATAGTCCCTGCAACAAATAGCTTATCTATTGATTACCTCAATTTTTTCGCTCGACTTTCTAGAAATCACAGCCGAATCTCACCCAAATTAAATGAAACTATCTCGGAAGGGAGGCACATGTTAAATAATTACTAATTTCTAGCAAGGACATAGGATCTCGTTTTGCAGCCATATTAAATGCTAGCAATTAATATTTACGTACTAGATGCCAATAACTCTTGAAATATGCAAATAAAGGCGTAGGAGTGGCTTTGTGGTAAGTAGCTTACTTACGAACCACATGGTCCCGGGTTCAGTCCCACTGCATGGCATCTTGGGCAAGTGTCTTCTACTATAGCCTCGGGCCGGCCAAAGTGTTGTGAGTGGATTTGGTAGACAAAAACTGAAAGAAGCCCTGTATCTCCTTTTCCCCCTCGTATTTCCTCTCTTTCTCTTTTCCTCTCGTTGCTCACCATTCTTCTACTTCCTCCCTCTCTTTCTCCCTCTACCACTCTCTCTCTTCCCTTTACACCGGCATGGTCACATGCTTCCGGTCAATAATCCTTTCCTTCCTTGGCTTTCGCTAAGTAACACACGCTACCACTTTGTCTCTCTCGGTTCCGTGCCTCATCGCGTTCATACACACATAATTTTTCTCGTCTGGCCGTAAAGCCTTCTGTTTGTTTTCCTGTCTTG
>NC_068982.1:35024242-35032687 GCF_001194135.2 Octopus bimaculoides
ATATATATGTTTGTATGTGTGTATATGTTTGTGTGTCTGTGTTTGTTCCCCCAACATCGCTTGACAGCCGATGCTGGTGTGTTTACGTCCTCGTAACTTAGCGGTTCGGCAAAAGAGACCGATAGAATAAGTACTAGGCTTACAAAGAATAAGTCCTGGGGTCGATTTGCTCGACTAAAGGCGGTGCTCCAGCATGGCCACAGTCAAATGACTGAAACAAGTAAAAGAGAGTAAAAGAGAGTATGCCTATTACTTTTTTTTTTTTAATCCTCCATCGCATTGTTTACATACAAGTATTCGTATACGAAACCTCCTAACTTTCAGTGCTAGCTCTGAATTCTATAGAGCATCTGGAGAGATAACGCAAAAATATCAAGCAATGCAATCCTTGATACACAATGTCGGAAAAATACCGAAATGGTTATAACTGGGACGACTCAGATTATAGATCTGCCGTGGGCAAACTGTTGCCCGCAGGACTTTCTGAACAGTATGCCTAATTTCACGAAGAAAATAACATTTATTGAAATAACTTTTAATTTGTTTAGTAGTGCGGCTAACATGATTATGAGCTATGTCTCATACGGTCTGCTTTTCGAAGAAGGTTGCCCATGCTTGTTATAAATCATAGAGCTGACCGGTAACTAAATGATAATGACGCTGACTGTTGTATGCATCTCTGCTCGATTATCAGCAGCAGCATCAACACAACATTACCACTGCTACCACCATGGCCACCAAAATCAACAAAAACAACGGCAGAAGCAGCAGCAGCAGCAGCAGCAGCAGCAGTAGCACTCCAACTTTAACAGAGAATAACAGAGGAGACGGTTTAACTGATATATTTATAGAGTAGGAAATAGGAATCACTGGAAAATATATAGAAATCAATAGACAAGTTATCAAACTGTTTTCTGAAGCACATAGCTATAACGATTAGTGGTTGGTAGTTTACAACTACGTTTTAAACTGTGTTTGTGTGTGCTTGTGTATGAGCGCGTGTGTGTATGTACACGTATTATATATATATATATATATATATATATACCGATGAGACACACACCACACAACACACATATATAAAACGATCAGACATAAATACACACACACATATATATATATACATACATACATATGCATATAGGCGTAATATACTTATCTATCTATCTGTCTATCTGTCTATTTATCTATACTCACACACACACACGCACGCACACACACAACAAGCACACACAAACATATGACGACACAACGGTAAAGACGTTAGTGTGGCTAAATAGCTCCCCGCTGCTACGTTAATGAGTCCTAAACTTAGCCTTTAATTACACAGCTCAGCTGTGCCACTTAACAAGTCAGACTCAACATACGGTGCACCCGCTGACAAGCACGCCGCTGGGAAAGGATCTGTTTAATGCGAGGCTGTCGGACTAAGGCATTATTTATTTAATACTCTGTGGTTTTCGCTCTGTCTTAGCATGATTTTGTTTTCTTCTTATTCCATGCGAAGCCAACCCTTTGAAAGAGACAGTGAACCGAATTGACTTTATCAAGAAAGATACATTACAGTTAAATCTTTCTATACGTGTGCTCCCAGCTTTATTATTATTATTATTTTCTTTTTTCTGGAATAGTCGAATGAAAACGGTAGATTTAGCATACAACAAATATTCTCACATACATATACTTACACATAAGCTTACATAGTCTTTTAGGTAAATTGTACAGATACGCATGAACTCATACATACACGCGCGCGCGCACACACATGCATATTTACATATTACCTTAAAATATATGTGTGTGGTGTGTGCATGAGTGTGTGTTTGTTACTAAAACTGCCAATCACGTATATGTGTATTTAAGGGTCTGTGTGTGCATATATGTATATTTATCTTTTATTTTTCACTCTTTTCATTCACTGGACAACAGCACCGCCTTGAAGGTTTTAGCCGAATTAATTGACCGCACTACTTCTTTTATGTATTTTGTTTTTGTGGGGGTCGGTTGCTTGAAACTTATTATATCACGTAGTTTTGCCGAACTGTTAAGTTACTGAAACGTAAGCTAACCAACACCGGTTGTCAAGCGGTGATGGGGGAGAAACACAGCTCAAACACAAATATATGTAAATTGAAAGAAACACGTCATATGTGTGTGTGTGTATATGTGTGTGTGTGTGTGTGTGTGTGTGTGTGTGTGTGTGTGTGTGTGTGTGTGTGTGTGTGTGTGTGTGTGAGTGTGTGTGTGTGTGTGTGGATGGACAAACAAAAACAAAATGCAATTAAACGAGAGAAAATTTGTGCTAATGCATTATGGAAGAAAGGCATTGCTAAAACAAAGGGGAACCATAACAGAAACTAATAATATCAGAGACCAAGGAGTAATTGTTGACAACAATCTCAAATGGGGTGCCCACATCAACAATAAGGTCGATATAGCTTGTAAGATGAGCTCCTGGATCATAAGAACCCACCGGTCTAGAGAACAGGGTGTCATCATTCCTCTTTTCTCTTCCTTTGTACGGCCACACCTCGAATACTGCTGCCCCCTGTGGTCTCCCCATACAAAACAAAACATTTCGAAAATTGAATCACCCCAGAGGTCATTCACTAAAGGAATCAAGGGCATGACTGATCTCGATTATTGGGACCGCCTTAAAGCAACGAAACTATTCTCTCCAGCACCGCCGTGAGCGATAAATCATTTGCACGATGTGAGAATATACCACCAGCATTGCCATAACGACCACAACATTAGCTTCAAAATTCATACAAGGCTAAGACCACGGGCCATACGGCCCCTACAAAATTCAGGATCACAACACATAAATACAGTGCGTCACAATTTCTTTCCTTCAACAGGCCCCGTACTATTTAACATTGTCCCGAAACAGATCAAAGAAGAAAAGGATCCCATCACCTTTAAACAGAATCTGGACAAATTTCTTCAAGGAATGCCAGATAAGCCACTTATACTTGGATACAACTCACTCAACAAGAACTCCCTACTCCAATGGACCATGATATCACAAAAGTTGACTTTAAAAGGATCTAGCTATTCCTATCAGGTGGTGCGACTGAGTTAGACATACAAATATATATACACATTTGTGTGTGTGCATGTGTGTGTGTGCATGTGTGTGTGTGCATGTGTGTGTGTAAACTGAAAGAAACACTTCATATATATATATATATATATATATATATATATATATATATATATATATATATATATATATATATATGCACACAGCCTTCCTTTCAGTGTGCACTCGCCAAATCCACTCACATGGCTATGGTGGGCCCAAGATTATAGTAGCAGACACTCGACCATGTCAAATTGCCGCATAGTGAGACCGAACATGGTTGGGAAGCGTGTGTGAGAGTGAGTTGATAAATGTATGAATTGATATGGAGAGAGAAAGAGAGGGAGAAAGAGGAGGAAAGAAAGTAAGAAGAGGAGGATCAAGTAAGAACACTTAAGCATAAATCCGATGAATAAAACAAAGGAAGAATAAAGGAATCGTCTCAGAGAAAACTGAAAGTAAAGTTTGAAAGAAAAATTAAAGTATCCCAAAATAGATGCATAAATAGCAACAATAAACTGGCACTCCGTCCGTTACGACGACCAGGGTTCCAGTTGATTGTATCAACGGAACAGCCTGTTCGTGAAATTATCGTGCAAGTGGTTGAGCACGTCACAGGCACGCGTACCCTTAACTAAGTTCTCGGGGGAGATTCAGCGTGACAGAGAATGCGACAAGGTTGGCCCTTTGAAATATAGGTACAACTCATTTTTACCAGATGAGTTAACTGGTACAACGAGAAATGAAGTGTCTTGCTCAAGAACACAACGCGCCGCAGGAAATCGATCTCATGATCATAAGGTCGTGAGCTGAATACTCTAACCACTAAGCCACGCGACTTCACAACAACAATAATAATGATTCTATGGCTCCGTAAACTGCGATCGATTGACGTCGTTGTCTTCTTGTGTATTACGCAATGTTAGATCGAGCTTGGGATTCCTCTTCTGTTGGGTTTTGCTCTTTCATTCCTTTCCTGCTGCTCTCCTCTCTGTTTCTATTGAATCTCCACTGATAGAAAACGATGGGAAAGCTGTTTTAGTTACGGGAGGGGACGATTACTTCCTCGTCAATTGCTGGAATCGAGGACGTGATAGATTTTATGGTCTCCCGCGGAACTGGAGCCAATGTTGATCGTTTGTTGTTTCTGCTGTAGAAGACTTCCCCCCTCAATTCCTCTCACACTATCACCGCTGATAATACCAAGGGATTTGATCTTACAGCTTCTTGATCAGTTCCTGGAACTGCGGGCGAGGTATTCTCCTCCAGCAATTCCGAAGTTTCGAGGGGTAATACTGATGGGGTAGCAGCTTCTGAATTCCCCTGGTGTTATTGCTGCTTTATTTCTCTTAATTCTTTTTTCAATTACTTAGAAGAAGAAGAGAAAAAAATGGACGAGTAAAAGTTGTATAAATACAAGAAAGATAAATACGTTAAAAGTTTGATAGAAATTAAACACATTGAATAAACAAATAATTATATAAAAATATACAATATTCAAAATAAAACATATAATGTGGCAAAGATGAAGAGCAGATAGTGTAACTCCTACACACAAGCATGAGAATCTATCGCCCAGATCGAGTTAGAACACTTCATGACTTTGTTCGCCTGCTACTCATTATATTGAAATTGAGTACTCCCAAAGCATCTGTAAGCATTTTCTAGGTTGGTCATAATAAAAATCATTCAGCGTCCTGTAGGTAATGTGCTTTATGCTGTGATAGACCATAGATGTAGCCTTCACCAACATCTTAACCTCTGTCTGATTCATATTATTCGGCCGACACTAAATATGCCTCCTTGAACAAAAAGTTACCATCATTATCAACTGTGTAAACGTCTAGCTTGTATCTCAATTACACGTTGCCATTCACGGTACTAAGAACACCATGTCGTTGGTGAATGTGTAACTATTCTTCCAATGCAATATATGGTTTTTGCCTAAGCTCACCATTCTTTTTCTGTTTTCTCTTCCTTTTCCTATACCCTGTGACAGCCTGCCACTCCTTTCCAGCTTTCATTTGGTTCCCATCGTCGCAAAAAGATGAGGCAGGACTAATAGGAGGAGGAGTTATTGACCCCATTATCTTCTAAGACTGACAATGTAATCTTCTCCGCCAAAATAGTAATAACAAAATATTAACAAAAACCCTACAACTACACCAAAGCTTACAATGTTATCTAAAATCCAAAAGGCAACCCTGCTGTCAATATCTTACATGCTTATACACGCCACCAATCACCTAATGTGTATAAAAAACATCACTCAATAAAATAATACAACTCACATTATACATATTGGATGCCCTCAAGGACAAGCTAACATGGATGATAGTTTTCTTTTAGAGATGTTTTTAGCTCACAAGGAAGCACGAAATGTCAAGGTTTTATGGAGGGGAGTGCCGAGAGTGTAAAGTTGTGATTTTTCTTAGAAATGAAATATCTAAATCAACTAAAATATTTATATTTTCAAATAAACTTTATCACGATTAGAATGTGAGAACATTCTATTAGCGCGGATCAGAAGTGCAACTGAAGGTCGGACAAGTTAGGCCTAATAAAATTTCATTTTATAAATCGTCAAGGCGGCGATCTGTCAGAATCTTTAACGCGTCAGGCAAAATGCTTAGCGATATTACCTTCCAGCTTTTTACATTCTGAGGTCGACTTTACCTTTCATTTTCCATAAATATTTAATATAGGGGACACTAGTCTATGCAAATATCTAAATGTAGACGTGAGAACGAAATAACATAAAAAATATATAGATAAATTATCGCACAAAATTATCTTAAATTTGGTTAAAATAATCTGATGTCTTTTGGTGGATGGGGATTACAAAACATGTGGGAGGTGGCGTTTGCAAGATATTTCTTGGTGAGAGGATGTGCTGAGCTATGAAAGGTCCACAAGCAATTCTCCACACAATTTGATGAAACTCTGCTATATCACGGCATCTAATAATATCAGAGACCTGGGTGTAATTGTTGATAACAATCTCAGTTGGAGTGCCCACATCAACAATAAGGTCAATATAGCTCGTAGGATGAGCTCCTGGATCTTAAGAACCTTCCGGTCCAGAGAACAAGGTGTCATCATTCCACTTTTCTCCTTTGTACGGCCACTCCCCAAATATTGCTGCCCCTTGTGGTCTCCCCATACAAAACAAAACATCTCGAGGATTGAATCACCCCAGAGGGCATTCACTAAACGAACTGAAGGCATGACTGATCTCGATTACTGGGACCGCCTTAAAACCTTGAAACTCTACTCTCTCCAACGCCGCCGCGAGCGGTACATCATTTGTACGATGTGGAGAATATACCGCCAGCATTGCCCAAACGACCTGAATATTAGTTTCAAGGTTCATCCAAGGCTGGGACCACGCGCCATACGTCCCCTGCCCAATTCAGGATCACAACATATAGGTACACTGCGACATAATTTCTTTTCCTCAACAGGTCCTGCCCTGTTTAACATTGTCCCAAAACTGATCAAAGAGGAAAAGGATCCCATCACCTTTAAACGGAGTCTGGACAGTTTCCTTCAAGGAATACCAGATAAGCCACCCATACCTGGATACAACTCACTCAAAAAGAACTCACTACTTGAATGGATCATAAACAAAACTTGACTTAAAAAGGATTTAGATATTCCTATCAGGTGGTGCTATTAAGTTAGGCATGGCCTGGACCAATCTTTGGTCGAAACATGTCTAGGTTTATCTAAGTTTATCATTGAACAACAAACCAAACACCGCAACAAAGTATAAACGAAGTAGCATACAAACAGAATTCTAACGTTGTTTATATATAAAGTTAGAGTTATGGGTAAATTCTAATGCTATAAAGATAACACTGCCCAGACCTGAAGAGCATAGAAGTGCACCTGGTGCTGCAGCAGAACACTCACAATAATGGAAACTTGATGTGTTTCTCAAACCATGAATGATAAAAATAACAACAACAACAACAACAAAAATAACATCATTTAGGTTTCAAAAAAAGAAAGAAGGTATATGGAAATAACTTTAAAGAAAGGGAGGACACTTTTTTATACAACAGATATTAAGAAGAAGAAGCAGGAGGAGGAGGAAGAGACAAATAGAAACAAGCAGAGACAAGTAGAGAATCAGAGCCAGAGACAAGGAGAGTTGTATGGAGATGAAAATAAGGGCAGTTGGTGAAGAAAATATAAAAATAAACAGAAAAATAAAGGAAAATGTGAGATGAATAGGGAAAGGGGGAGAAGGGGTGAGAGAAGCTAGAGATAGAAAGAGAGAGAAAAATTGATAGAAAAGATGAGAGAAGAAATAAAGAAAGATAGAGAGCGACATTTGATAGTGATATGGGGAAGAGGAAAGTAAAAAAGAAAAGGCACAGAGGAATGTGAAAAAGATGTTGTTATCGATAGATGGAACTAAGATGGTGGTGAGGTGCTGGAACAGTTGTTTATTTTCTCAACAAAACGCTACAAGAGGAGTAGAAACAGATTGGCAGATTTAGTTCAACTGAAAAAGGAAAAGTAAAAGAAAATGTCTCGTTAATAGCTTACAGTGTTTATAATTAGGATGGATATTACAGCAGTCAAGGCCCAGGAAGCGCAGAAAAATAGATAGATAGATAGATAGATAGATAGATAGATAAAAAGTAAAACAAAACAGAGACAGACAGATAGAATGTGTGCTGGAGTAGGACGAGTCATGTGATTTAAAATAAATGAAAATAATAAGAAAACAAGGACAAGAAATGAACCAAGCCGTACAACAAAAACAAAGGAAAAGTTCCTTAACTTTGAATATTCCCTACAAGCAAGTACATAAGTAAATAAAATATTTAATCCGCAAATAAATTACGATACAGTGTTAACTAGCTCTAATGACTCAATGCACTGCTGTGTGTAGTTTGATGTTTCACTGTCTGAGTTCAAATTCCTCCTGTGTCAACTCAAATTTTGGATGAAGCAGTCAATATTTTTTTCAACTAGGGCGGCGAGCTGGCAGAATCGTTAGCACGCCGGGCGAAATGCTTAGCGGTATTTCGTCTGTGTGACACCGGTTGAAATGCTTAGCGGTATAACGACTCCGTGAATTTGGACTATTACTTATTATTTGAGTGCGTCTGTACAGTAAGTGCAAGTTTCCATTGACTGTTTTTGTGTGTTCTTGTTATAACTATTGTGTGATAGTCTTCGTTCGAAAACTATCGTGTGTTTCCAGTATGGGGGAAACAGTAATTTCTGGTAAGATGCCGAATAGTATATCTTCGTCTGGCGAAGAGGCGTCAACCGAGAGAAAAAATATAGAACATTTATTGTTTGGAGAAGTTTCGGATTCTTCTGAAGAGGAGTTTCCAAAT
>NC_068982.1:35033998-35051498 GCF_001194135.2 Octopus bimaculoides
ATATATATATATATATATAAACGAGCTTCTTTCAGTTTCTGTCAACCAAATTCACTCCGGTCGGCCCGAGGCTATAGTAGTAGACACTTGCCAAAAGTACCACGCGGTGGAACTGAACCGAGAACTAAGTGGTTAGGAAGCAAACCTCTTACCACACAGCTACGCCTTCCCCTAATATGCCACTACTCGATTCTTCTCATTTTCTTACTCCTTTCATTTCGCACTTCCAAGAAGACTCCCTGAACTAAATAAACATCATACCCAATCAAGCGATTCCAGTATAGCGATTCCATTTGGGAATGTCTTCCGTGTTCCATGTCTGCTGGCGATATAGTCTTGCAGTTAGGGACTCTGAACATTGCCGAATCTGCATTCCAAAGTCTCTGCGTCACCTTCAGGACAAGAAAGTGCTTCAGCCTTGACCAGTTGATGACCCACCGGAAAACTGAAATCAATTCATTAGTCCTGGGGTGGGTGGTGCAGGGATGCGAAGAGTATATCAGCTCTGTCCGTCCTGATCTGACTAACAACCATACGCACACACTCACACAAACACGCACACACACACACACACACACTCACATGCAAATAATAATAATAATAATAATAATAATAATAATAATGATAGTAGTAATCTTGTTATTTTTGATTATAGTTTTAATTATGCTAACTCTACCTGTCTGCGCGCTTTCAAACATATTTGATAAATCAATATCATTAGCTGCAGCATCTTCATCTTCGTAATCATCATCATCATCATCATGATCATCATCGTCATCATCACCACGCCATTATCATCCTCATCACCACCATCATCATCATCACCATCATCATCATCACCACCACGCTACCACCACCGTCTTCATCATCATTAACATCATCATCATCATCATCATTATTATTATCATCAGTTTGTGATCAACATCACTGTCAGTATCGTAATCATTATTATTATTATTATTATTGTTGTTGTATGTCAATTTTTTCCCCCTCTTTCTTCATGTTCCACCTTCTCGGCCAACTCCTTTCTCTGTCTCTTTCCATTGCAGTTATAAAAACCACTCCATAAACCACAGATAGCCAAAAAAAATGACGAAGATGTTTTTAATTAAGAGAGAATATGATAGACGCATTAAATAGCTATCTACTTGAAATCATTTTCCTGAAGGAACACACACGGACAACAAGACAGAACACAAGGAAGAGACAGAGTTGAGTTATGCACACACACACACACACACACACACACACACACACACACACACACACACACACACACACACACACACACACACACACACATACACACTCGCGCACACACTAACGCATGCATATTTGCTATACGCGCTTACATACACATTTGCACGTATCCGCACATGCACATACTACACACATGGGGCACAGGGTCCTATAGAGGAAACATAGCAAAAAACAAGAAAAAAAGACAAAAGAAAGAGAAAGACAATAACAACAACAACTAAAGCTATAGGAAAGGTAAATAAAATTATGGTAGGGAACACTTGAGAATCCAACCGGAAATTCCACTTACAAGCTGCCACAGACAGACAATCGGCATAAATAGTAAAATACTACTACTACTACTACTACTACTATTACTACCAATACCACCACCACCACAATAATCACCACCACCACCACCACAACTACTACTACTACTACATACTTGAATCCTCCCCCGACACCTCTTCTCCTTCGTTGCTCCTTCTTATTTTTCTTATTTTTCGTCTTTCTCTTTCTCCACAACGAAGAAGAGAGATAAGAAAAAAAAAAAGAAATACCAAATAATTATTGGGAAGGAAATACTGAGTTAGTTCTTAGTAAATGAATAATGTAAAATAGTGAATGAATGTCTTGTTGAGGTATAGAAGAGGAGGAGGAGGAGGAGAATGGGAGGTGAGGAGAGGAGTAATTGAAACGTAGTTGCAAAAGAGAGTAGAGTGAGAACAGGTTATTAAATTAACAGACAGTCGTGATGAAATGATGATGATGATGATGATGATGATGATGATGATGATGATGATGATGATGATGATGATGATGATGATGACGACGACGACGACGACGACGACGACGACGACGACGACGGCGACGACGACGACGGCGATGATGATGCCGATGACGGTATGCCAACGGAGTGGAAGGAAAGCCGTAAGATTGAAGTAATGTTTAGGAAGACGTCGACGACGTAGTTAAAGGAATGTTGTGGTGAAATGTATAGATGTATAAATATTGATTTCAGATTTTGGCTCAAGGCCAGCTATTTCGGAGGAGGGGATAAGTCAATTATATCGACCCCCAGCACTCAACTGGTACTTATTTTATCCACCCCGAAAGGATAAAAGGCGAAGCCGACTTCAACAGAATTTGAACTCAGAGCGTAAAGACGGATGAAATGCCGCTAAACATTTTGCCCGGCGTATTAACGATTCTGCTAAAGGATGTATGAATATTGACTTCAAATTTTGACACAAGGCCAGTAATTTCGAAGGAGAATATTAGTCGATTACATCGATTCCAGCGCTCACTTCGTATTTATTTTATCCACCCTGGAAGGATGAAAGGCAAAATTGTGACCTCGGCTGAATTTGAACTCAGGACATAAAGATGGACGAAATGCCGACAAAAGTTTTGCCCGGTGTATTAACGCAAGAGGATAAATGAATATTCTTTTCTACTCTAGGCACAAGGCCCGAAATTTTTGAGAGGGGGCCAGTCGATTAGATCGACTCTAGTAAGCAACTGGTACTTAATTTATCGACCTCGAAAGGATGAAAGGCAAAATTTTGACCTCGGCTGAATTTGAACTCAGAACATAAAGACGGACGAAATGCCGTTAAGCGTTTTGCCCGGTGTATTAACGATTCTGCAAGAGGATAAATGAATATTATCACTTAGAGAGCGAAGGCGTAAGCGCCTCAAAGTTCTGAGTGGAATTTCTTCCAGCTTTACGTTCTGTGTTCAAATTCCGTTGAGGTCGATTTTGCCTTTAATCTTTTCGATAAAATAAGAAGCAGTTGAGCACTGAGATCAGTGTAATCGACTTACCATTGCCCCTCAAAATTGCTGGCCTTGTGCTAAAACTTGAAACCATTATTACTTAGAGTGTGAGTAATGTACATCCAAGGGCGACGTTTTCGCTTACACTACAAGTGACAAAATAATGCTAACCTTGTTTTACATTCGCATAATAATGTGTAAAAAGGGTGAGTATATTATTGATGATGTTATTGACTAGCTCCAGGTCAGTCTAAGACTAAACAGAACTATGGTCAGATACGTTCCACTCATAACCATCACATTTTTCTCTCGGATGTTACAAATCTAGCACATTATTCAATATATTCTTTCCAATTAAAGGCGAGTTGTCAGAGTTGTTAGCACGTCGGCCAAAATGCTTAGTGGCATTTCGTCCATCTCTACATTCTGAGTTCAAATTTCGCCAAGGTCGACTTTGCTTTTCATCCTTTTGAAGTCGATAAAACAAGTACCAATTAAATCGACTTTTACTCTCCCTTGAAATTGCTGGCCTTGTGCCAAAATTTGAAAGCAGTATGTTCCTCCCATTTTGAAAATTGTAAGGAAATTTGACTGCTATACTTTGAAAGTCAAACAACTATAAAGAGCTGCTTATTCCAGTCATTTTACTCTTAGGAAAGTTTTGAAAGACATCCTGTATCTCAGCGGACTCCTACACAGATAATGTATTTCTGTTAATTATTTTCTTTCTTTTTTTACTGTTAAACTTAAATATTTCAAGCAATTAAACAAATCATACAAGTGAGTGTTTGAATGGATTAGCAAAGCTAAATCCATCACACTCTACAAATAAGAATTTAACGATTCTTGTTTCTTTATTGCCCACAAGGAGCTAAACATAGAGGGGACAAACAAGGACAGACAAAGGGATTAAGTCGATTACATCGACCCCAGTGCGTAACTGGTACTTAATTTATCGACCCCCGAAAGGATGAAAGGCAAAGTCGACCTCGTCCGAATTTGAACTCAGAACGTAACGGCAGACGGAATACCGCTAAGCATTTCGCCCGGCGTGCTAACGATTCTGCTTGACCACCGGCTTAGGCATGTATGTATAATCTTTTCTATGATAAGCACAAGGCCTGAAATGTTGGCGGAGGGGCTAGTCGATTGCAAAGACCTCAGTACTCAACTGGTACTCATTTCAACGACTCTGAAAGGAGGAAACGTAAAGTAGACCCCAGCAGAATTTCAGCTCAGAACAAAGAACGGATGAAATGTCGTTAAATATTTTATCCGATGCGCTAACGATTCTACTTGCTCACCGGCTTAGCCATGCGTGAATAATAATAAATTTACGAATATAGAATTAAACACAAAGACTACAAAAATTGAAATTTTCTCATAATTAGCCTCTTTATCGTTATTTTCCAGGAAACCATTAGTGGTCTCTTGTAGAATTCTTGGGTCCTGAAGAATTATACTTCGGAAACGCTAACATAAAGAATCTAGAGTTTTAGATGAATTTTGTTGTTTGTCTTAGTGTTTATCCTGCTTTAGTACAGGTCAACTCGTTTTTTTTTGTTTTGTTTTTTTTGTATTGATTTGAACGGAATGTTTATCCAATCAACGTTTATCTCCGGTACACTCCTATCATCGTTCGCCGGTCTTAAAGACTCCATTTTTCGCTACTGCAAGGTCGGAGATAGAACACTATATTTGAAATCAGAATGAGAAGAACTAGCACTGATACCGCAATGAGTTTCGTTTCCTCTTTTGACAATCCTGCCAAAAGCGGGACAGGTATATTATTTATTGAAAAATATATATTAGCGACAAAGACAGTATTAATAGCGAGGGGTAATATCTATCCTCACTTAAACTCGGATGTTCTGTTAGAACAGCCTATACTGTGGTAGATACGATGAGAGAAACTCTCATATTGACTTTTGGGGCAAAATACACTCTTGTTTATAACGCTTGTGGTGAGATAAATGTTTGCCACCGGCAGCACCGAGACCATCTGATCACGTGATTTCGACTTTCCTTGGTCTTGTCAATGATGGACATATTTATTGATTTTAAAGGAACAAATGCAAAGTTGAACCCTCGGTGTGATTTGAACACAAAGAGCTTTAATAGATATCGCAGAACATTCTATCAGACACTAACAATTCTACCAATCCACACACAACTTTTACGACTACGTTGCTTTAGGAGGGATATAATTGATTACAACGATCTTGTTACTCTTAAGTCAACCATGCGAGAGAAGTGGATGCCGAAATCAACTCCAGCAGTATTTGAGTTTGGAACATAGGAAAACGCAACCGAAAATTGAAATTCATTAGTCTACTGTTTCATAATACCGTTACATTGTTTCTGCAATATCATGCTTGGTATTTAGTTCCGCTGTTTCTGTGAAATCAACTCCCGAAGAAATGCTACAAATAAAGAAAACTGATTAAAAGAGAGAGAGAGAGAGAGAGAGAGAGAGAGAGAGAGAGAGAGAGAGAGAGAGAGAGAGAGAGAAATGAGAAGAGGACAGGGAGAAAGGATGTAGTAGTTGTTGTTGTTTATGCCCAGTTTGGGCCTTTGTTAAAGACGTACGATGAGAAGAGAGAGAGAGAGATGGAATGTACAGAGTGCGATGGGTAAATTATCATCATTTTATATTTTAATTTCGAGCATGTACATTGTTTGCTTTTGATTTTGTCGACTACACTGTATAGTAGGGTCCGTTGGGCACCGTCTATGAGAAAAACAGTACCATGACGCAATTCACTCTGTCAGAAATTTGGAAACGACATTGTGTACTGCTTGGTATTTGCGCCGGACAATTCGAACAAATGGTGAACACACAAGACAGCCGTTAGCTTGCCGTATCCCCAAAACATGTACTGAGAGTGATAAAAATCAAACAACCTATCAACTTCATGGTGTTTGGAGTGATCACTAGTGATGGTGACGTTATGCCTCCATTCATCTTCTCACACAACCTCAGTCTCAACACAGAGGCCAACATCAAGTGCCTGGAAGAGGTAGTGCTGCCCTAGGTCAAGAGAGTGGCTGCTGGAAGACTTGTCTGGCAACAAGACTCTGCACCATTCTACACAAGCAGGAGGACCTAGTCATGGCTGTCAGACAATTTCTGCGACTACATCACCCCTAACATCTGGCCACCTAACTCCCCAGACTGCAACCCCCTTGGTTATTGTGAGCGGAGCGCAGTTGAGTGAGAGACCTTGTAACACCAAAGATGAACTGAAGGCAAGGATTATGGCAGCGTTCACCAACTTAAAGCAACCGTCCAGAAGAGTTGCAGGAGATTCCAAAGTCGCCGGAAGCCGTGGTTGAAGCCAATGACGATTTTATTCAATAAAGTTACTCTTTAGTATTTCAAGATATTTTTTTGTAATTTTGATAAATATATCTGTTAAAATGAGATGTCAGTGTTATTTTCATTTTTGCGTAATTTAGACGACAATATATTCACTGCACTCTGTATATTTTAGGAGCAAAAGATTCTAATAATACAGCTATTAAGGTGAGGGCCGTCAGCACCTGCAAGCACAGACCTGATCCTTCTCAAGCCATACAGACTCATAAGGCTAGTTTCGCAGTTTACGTGGTGCATACATTTTCTCCTTGGACGGGATGCCGGTCCATCGCAAGATTACTCACTTTGCGGTATGTGTGGACGGGAGCAACTTGAAACGAAGTGTTTTGCTCATGAACACAACACATCACCCGGTTCAGAAATCGAAACAACAATCTTACGATCATGATTCCAACACCCTAACCCAAAGCCATGCGCCTCCAGAAGCACAGACCTAAGTAAAGTTTATTTTGTGCAAGGCTACCAGCTGCCTATGCATGCAAATTTTTCCCGCTCCATTTCATTGATTATTTCTATGAAAAACGGTAAGCAAAGATCGAGGTAGTTTGACACCAATCTCATCTTATCCGATGCTCTATCGATCCCGCCAATCTACCGCTCTTGACTCTTTCTTTTTTCTTTCTTACTTGGTTCTGTCATTGGACTACGACCATGTTAGGGCACTGTCTCGAAGCATTTAGTCGAACATCTTCATACCAGTACATGTTACTTAGTCGTAAACAAACCAACTCCGGTTGTCCAGCTTTTATGGAGAAAAACGACAAACGCAAAAGCACACACACACACACACACACACACACACACACACACACACACACACATTTACAATATGGGCTTCCACAGTTTCCATCTACTAAACCCACTCACATTGTATTAGTGAGCCCGGGGCTGTAGTAGAAGAAACTTGCTTAAGGTGCCACGCAGTGGGACGAACCCGAAACCACCTGGTTGCATGAGGAGGCACTTAATCACACAACCATACTTTCCCCCTTATTGGACCCAGTGAAAAAAAAAAAAGATGAAACGCAAAGTTGACCTCTGCAGAATTCGAACTCAGAGCATAGAAAGTCGGTAGAAGGAATTCTATTCAACACGTTAACGCTGCTAAATAATAATCGATATTGGTCATAGTTTCTAAATCAAAAACATAGGCGATTTATTGTTCTATAAAATAGTTTTGACAAAATATATAACCGTGGAAATGTATTGTTGAAGTGATACGAAGGAGGTGCTAATGATTTGCTATCGAAACTTCATACTAGTATAAAGAAACCATTGCTCATAACTATGATACGTACGTCATTTGATAACTGAAGTTCTGGTGAAATGTTTAGTTTCATTACACACACACACACACACACAAGAGCGTGCGTATGTTTATGTGAGAGAGTGTGAGTAAGTAAAGGATGTGTACGAAAATATTACTATGTGGCAGTGCAGTAATTATTTCCGATTAGATTTGCACGGAAAGGAAGAAGAAATACAATAATAAAAAGCAAGAGATGAACAAATTTACTGTTTGGTAGAAAAATGGAGAAAGACGGTGGGTGAATGAGATGCAAGTTTATTTATTGCATATAGAACTGAAATCAAAGAATTCGTATGGAAACAATTGTAGTTAAAGATTCAGTAACATATTGAATTCTTGTACAAAATGAAGCGTAATATGTAAGAGAAGGTGAAAAGCCATGAGTAATCTAGATCGACCATTGATACATATTGTTAAAGAATATATACATACATGTATGTAAACATATATATATATATGTGTGTGTGTGTGTGTGTGTGTGTGTGTGTACATATATATGTATATAACACGAAAAGACGTTTCAGTGCGCTCTTTGATTTCAGTCCTAATGATTCACCACCATTTTAAGTTTATTTATCAGTTGTGTTTCAATGCAGGCAGAGAAAGATAACCACTGACGAATTATTCAACTGAAAATTGAACATTTTTGCTTGTTTTATCCCGTGAATGTACCAGTTAATGACGGAGAAAGATAAAATGTTGTAAAAATAAATTAGTATTCGTTTCATGTACATACGATTATTGTACTCAGAAAAATGTTGTGGCTTTTTGTACTCGATGATGACGATGATGACTCGAGTGATGTTGACGGTAAGGGTGAGGATAATGATTGTTATTGTTGTTACTAATATTTCTGTTTTAGACACCGTTATCATTCTGTTAGAAATCATCAATAATAATTATTTATGAAACGAAATAAATAATGTATCATCGTTATGTTGGTAATAATGTCAGGTGGCAGAGACGATGACAGCGGTAGGTAGAGCTGGTTGAACCGATGCTTGCAGAAAATAGTTGTTGTCCTCCTCTATGTACCGGTTTCTTGGACTACATTATCCAAAGTGATCTTCATTCTTATTTTTAATACAGGAGACTATCATATGAAAGAAATTTCGTTGCTATTTGGAGAAGGTCGCGTAACAATGTGAAAGCAATCCCTTGTTCGTTTGGAAGAAATGTTGATGTAGTAAAAGACAAAGTTTGTGCAAATGGCTGGGGTAATCGACTACATCCTTTTGTATCTACCTATCTATTTATCTGTCTGTCTATCTATCTATCTATCAACACATACACACACACACACACGTATGTAGAGAGAGTTGTTCTGAATTTCGGATTTTTTCGGATCCCAGAACAAAAGTCAGCTGCCCCAGATTGTAAACTAGACATCAAAATGGACGTCCTAGGACTGTAGCAAAAGTATATGAATACGTACTCACAATCAGTGGGAGAAATAAAGATTACGAATATTACTACAGTTTATTTATAGAGTATACTAGCAAACGCACCCGTCCTTTGGACGATGTAATTTATATATATAAAATTCTTTGTCTGTTTGTCTGCTCCTTATGCATTCTCAAACGGTTCGAGCAAATCAAACCAAATTTCACAAGGTAATAGTATCAGACCAGTGATTGTCAACATGTAATTTTTTATTTTCCATTTGGATTAAAACGATATAACAGTGGTACTGGTTCGGTATTACTTGTCAAAAGTGTTCTATTATTCTATTCTAAAGACATGCAACATATAGAAACTGGCTTATCCAAGGATATTGAAGTAGGAGTATTAAAGATCAGATATATCAAATTAAACAGAATATCTTGAGTTACATGTAAATAGTGTTACTTTTGAGAAATGGGGAAGAAATTAAAAAGAAACAGGTTTGGTATGAGATAAATTAATAAACCAATAATTAAACTCTTTATATCAACATGATTGTCACACTGATAGTTCACAGAAAAGTATGTTGTTTTCCTCCTTATTAAGGCTGCTTGTAGACGAAAAGGGAACATTCGAGCTTCTAGAAATAGTAAACAAATATTTGCGAAATTGTTCCCTACCTTAAATAGAACGGAAAATATTGAATAATGTATTCTTAGATATTCAGTACTCAAAAAAAAAGGACCGAGTTGTCATGGCTAGAAAGTCTATGATCACAGATTTACACAGACTGGGCTACTTGAAGGCAACTAAATAACACCGACTCACTTGAGCAGTAGTCCTTTCCGGAATTCTCACTCTTTAAAAGATAAATATAAATATAAAACGAATACATCTGTGACTGCTTACACTTCTTTGACCTGTCCCGGTTCCCGGTATCTCTTACTGACTTCGCCTCGGCTATTCCCTGAAGATCTGTTTTCATATGTTCCAATAATAAGCAACATATCTCCGACAACTCACTTCCAATCAAATCTCCATTACTTACATTAGCATGACTTGATCTACTTACTTAACCAGACTTCCTAGTTCTCGGTTTTGTTTTTCCAGGTCAGCCTTAGATTTGGCGTAAACGTATCTTCACCCACAGTAAAACCACTAAACTTTTTAAAGCGTTAGGTGTTCTGGATTGTTCTAATATTGTTTTTCTTTTATTATTATTTGGTTTCTTCCTCTTCTTTAAATCCAAAATAAACAAAGACCACAGACATTTCCATTCCATCTAATTCAAACGGATAAACAGAATTTATAGACAGAACATTTCTCATGAGTTTCTCTCATCTTTTAAAATCAATTTTACATCTGCATGTGACATTTGAAGGAAAACAATAACTGTTGTTTGCTAAATATTTTAATGTGAATGCATTTAGTTATTAAAGTTAGCAATTTGAAATTGTCGGCAAGGCAGCAGATTTCCTCAAATCATAAATAACATCTTAACGGTGTTACAAAGTGAAGTAAAGTAGTATCGGAATGTATTCTAAACAATTTACTCTTCTTTTGCATTTTAGAAAGGGAAACTGGAATAAAATACTTTTTCGACTTTGTTTCTTCTTCAGTATTTTCTTTCTTTTATCTTTGTAGTATTTTCGATTCAAATTTTTCTAACACCGCAAATGTTACATTTAGTGCAGATTAAATTAATTTCAAACTTTATGTGTTCTTCCGGTTCTGTATGTTATAAGTTCAAATCACGTCGAGGTCGACTTTGTTTTTCAGCTTTTCGGTGTCGATAAAATTAAGTACCATTCAAGTACTAGGCTCTATAAAATTGACTAAAACCCTCCCGCTAAAAGAAAAAAATTGCTGACCTTGTGACAAAATTTGAAACTATTATTACTATTATTATGACACCCTCATTTCCGACACCTTCATTCTTGTCATTCAGACAATACAGCCGGTTGGACGTCAGCGCTTGCATAATATGGGTGGGGGTTAGTGGTATGTATGAGGGATGACGTTTACGTGGAGGTTTTATAAGATGATAAAGAGGAGTTGAACTGACTAGCCCGAAAGACATTCAGATGCTGGACAATGGACAACTTCTGAAAATTCTTGACATTGCGGTGAGACCAAAGGCTACAGCGAGTTTCGGGATGAAATCAATAAAGTAACGAGTACAGTAATTCCGCCAACCGAACCCACCACCAACGAAATATGTGCAGAGTAACAAAATGTATTTCGAGTTCTCATTCATTGTCTGAACATTGCTGATACATGGAGTTATTTCAAACAGTCATTGCTGTGTATAGGACGGATTCGACTACGAATCAACACCATTCTGTTATGAAATGATGAAAAACAATAACTGCTGTTTGTTAATATTTTAATGTAAATGTATTTAGTTATTAAAATTAGCAATTTGAAATTGTCAGCAAATTGTTGTTCTGCTGGAATTAAATTACTAGTTATAAAGTTACACATCCTGCAACCTTAGATATTTGAAACATTTCCAAAAGTTATTGCTGCGCCAAGCAAAAAATTTTTCTGAGAAATCAAGAAAATCATCTCGATATCCAACATTTTGAAACAACCGTTCAAATTTCTTACAATTGCTTCTAAGATTTCCGTTATAATTGGGATAATAATAACTTTAAGGCAAGTCTAGATACTTTGTATTTTAGGTCCTGGTACTTTCTATTTATCATGTATCAAACCGGTAAGCAATATTAATTAAGCAATATCTGAAATAATGATGTTGAAGTACTTCCAATATTTAGTATTCAAAATAAAAGAAATGTACTGTTCCATTCCATATCGTTGAATAGCAAAGCAGTAATAATTATCATACAGCACTCCAGTGAAATGTAAGGTAGTTCAATATTTATATGCTTTTTGATAACACTTTACAAAAATAATATATATATATATATATACAGATATGAAAATATTTTTTCTCAAATGCATAATAATAATAATAATACTGAATAGCATAAATAGGATAGAACATCTTTATATTACAATATAAGGATTTTCTATCCTAGTTATGCTATTCAGCACCATTGTTATGCGTTTGAGAATAAATTATTTCCATATCTGTATATTTCAATACATCTCATCTCTTCTAAAAGAGCAAACTTTGTTCGTTTACATATATATATGTGTGTGTGTGTGTGTGTGTGTGTGTGTGTGTGTGTGTGTGTGTGTGTGTGTGTGTGTGTGTGTGTTTGTGTGTGTGTGTGTGTGTGTATGTGTGTGTGCGTACGTGTGTGTGTGTGTGTGTGTGTATAAGTTTCGAATGGAAAGACGTTGCCCTTTCACAGGGATGTATTTTATCCAAGCGTACACCGGTTTCGCTCCATATCGATCAATATGCTTGGAATTCATTAATTTGTGTTAGAATTAGTATTACAAAAATGCATTAAATACTACAAAACGTACACGTACGACAGATACAGAAGGGTCCTAATCCTTCTTCAGTTATCGAGCAAAAATATTGATACCCAGTTTCGTGCTTTAACGATAAGACTGGAAACTTCGTATATAGGCGGCACACACAAGATTTGGGTAGAATTAGGGTTCGCTTTCTCCCTTCCTTCCCCTGTTCTCTCTCTCTCACTCATTCTGCCATCTTCCTCTCTCTCATCCTCCTTCCCTTCTATCTGCTACGCGCACGTGACCCGTGACTGATTTTCTATTGTCTGCCTTTTCACCTCCTCTTAAATTATGAAGCAAAAATAGATTATCAACCGAAAATTATAAATGATATAAACGCTTGAGAGATTATACAAATTCTACAATATATGCTGTTTAGTAGCTTTCCAGCATTCTTTGAGCTCAAGGGATCACAAGACCAACTAGAAAGGGCCAATAACGTTTCCTTAAAAACCACACAGTTTTTTGTTTAAAATAATGATGAAAACATTAGATAATGTAGTCCTGAATATATTAGATACGAAAATAAGACAGAATGATCACATCTGGAACAACTTTGGTCATAGCTTTGCGTGATGAAGTCTGACGGAACAGCAAGAAATAATTTTCATTTTTCATTTTGGTACCCCTTAAGGGCTTATATTTAAACCTATTCTTTTATATTTAAATCTAAATCTTCTATATCTAAAGTTATTCATTTTTATGTTAAAATTATTAATTTCTTTTACACCTGTAATGATGGTTTATTTGCTATGATAATTCACCTTGACTCCCGCTGCTGCTTCTTCCTGCTTTATTAACTATCTCACAAAAAAATAATGAAATAGCATTGGTTTTAGGTAGTGAAAAAATTTTAATGGTGAAGCCGATAAAATTTAATATTGAATGACAACTATTGTAGAGATCCATGGATAGGGAGGAGATTCAGATTGTCGCATTTTTGGAGAGGATTGACTGAGCGAATTGTTTAGTACGATGATTCGGCGAGTGAAACGTAATAATGATAAGGAATAGCGGAAAGCTTAGGTGGAACTAGTACTGAGGGACAGGTGCACTTGTGGGTACGGTATAAAAGACATAGGCATGTTACAACTTGTTCTTGGATTTGTGTCTGCAGTATAGGTAAGCTCATCAATTGGATACTATTTTAGGGTCGTAATACACTCTTTTTGTCTAAAGCAGAGCAAGATTTTAGTATAGTTATATCATCAACTAATCGGAACTTAAAAGAGGATTAATGTGAAGATGCTATTTTGGCCATATTATTAATTCATCAGATTGCAAGGCCAATTACTCGTAGGTCTTATGGAGGTTTTCTTAATGTGTATTTGTGTTTTATTAACTTGTGTATTAATGACTTGTGGTGTTGTTGAATAGGACTATGTTATTGCATCACCAGTGGAGAGTATTTGTACGATTTTCTTTTGATAGAAATAGTATGTATTCGGTATGAGACATAAGTGATACGCAGAGATGACGCCAGTGTAGGAAAGCTAAATGAAGAAGTGTTATATAATATTTGCATAGTAGTGTGTCGTTATAAAAGATCATTGATATCCAGGATGAAGAATGTGGGAAACATAACTAAATCCTTGAGAGGGGATTCTGTTTGGCACATTGATGGAGTAGTTTGACAAAAAAAAAAATTCCAATCATTAACTGACAGATGGGTGGAGCTCGCAGGCGGTAACTTCGTCAGTAAGGTTTTCTAGCAAGAATTTATTGCTGTCAAGTTGTGATGAATCGCTATAAAAGCCCCTAATTTACAACAGTTTATGATAATTTCTGGTATGTTAAATGTTGAAACCTAACAGGATCAAACTGTATTATAATTCTTTGATTCATTCCGTAATTCCTTTGAACATTAACCAGTCAACCCAGGATGCACTATGCAGCAAATGAGATCAATCAATTTTATTATATCTTGCCACGCAAACATATTTTAGTCTTGCTGAATAAAAAGTTTGTCTTTGGATAACTTAGAGGACAAACGATCTACAGCAATAGTTAAGCTATTTGTGACGCAGTTATTATCTCTTAAGCCATTTCAGCCGCTGAATTTTCAGATTATCTTGTTTTTGCGTAAATAAAAAAATATTGTGACATAATGGCATTTTTTAGCCTCAACGATACACTGTCTGAGTCCGATTAGTATTTCTAGGGGAGGTCATCGCTCCCATCTCTAGCCTTACGTAATACACACAGACCCGGGTTTCTGGGTAGTTACCCGTCTTCAGTGTGTGATAACCACCAACTAGTGATGAAAACTCATTCCACTTGCAAAATACTATGCTTTTTCCAGCGACAAACTGTCGCTGATCTCGAAAAGGAGAATTAAGCTATATTAAATCTCTGAGGTAAGCAGTAACAGTACGGAATCGTAAAAAATATTTGCCAACTAAATGTGGCAGTCCCCTAGAGGGACCATATTGAAAAGAAGTAGCATTTACCCAGTGGGATGTGAGATGTTTCTGCACTTTTACATACCGTTTTATACGTATTACTGAATGTGTCGAATAGATGTCCGATCCTACTCTGTCAAGGAAATCACTTTCACTAAGTTCACTGTCATTATCAGGGTCAGAATCTGATGCACAAGTTTCATCTTCAAGTTCTTTCAGAATTTCCACCAATTGACGGGGTATCACTTCATTCTCTGTCCACTTTGGCTTCAGGATTCCAGCTTCCATTGTCCATCCATGCCCTTCGTCTGTACTGAAGGCTTTACAGTGTTCGCGAGAGCCGAGCTTCCATATCCTGGTCTGGAAGTTGCTTCGCCGAACGTGTCGCTCGAGGACGTTTCTACATGGGGTCGGTGAAGCGAGATCGAATTACTCAGATTTTGAGAAATCATCCCTGACAGAGTAGGATCGGACAGTGATACTGAAAGTGATGGTGATGATTATTAATCGGACACTTGCAATGACTGCTGAATGTAATAGATGGTTCACAAACAATGTTGTCATCTTTGACAATTATGTGGCGTACGTGGATGGGACGAAGTTCAATGCATTACAAAGTTAATGAAACTAAAAACTGTCGTGAAATTAAGAAACAACCAGGTAAGAATTAGGATGAATGCTTACTGTAAATGTATTAATTCAAATTTTAATGATCCGAAGGGTGCTCAGCTGAGATTTCTAACTCAACTTTAAAGCAAACTCGTACATCCATTGTTTTAATTCTGTGTATATGCCTACCAAGAAGGAAGGTAGCTGCAGCAACACTTGAAATGGATCTTGTTTAAACCTGAGAGATAGAAAGTATTATACAAGCTGGTATTTGTTTCAATATTAAGATTATATGGCACATTTCATAACGACCAACCATGTATAGCAAACTGCTATGGTGTAGGTATGGTCAACTTTTGTTTACTTTTGACTTCAACAACCTCTTTGACGAAAGTATTTGCATAATTTGATGTTTCATTTTATAGATCAACTCTGTGATCATTTGCAATGATTCAAAGAAAGATTCTAAAGTACCACTTGCTATATTTTGCCTTACTTTTATTTGACACATTCAGCAATACGTACAAAACAGAATGTAAAAGTGCAGAAATATCTCGCATTCCACAGGGTAAACACTACTTCTTTTCAATTTTCTTTTACTTCTAGTATTAAAAAGCACATGTAAACCTTCGTTTTGATTTAAACTTTCAATAAAAAAAGACGTTATATGGTCTTGGTGATAAATAAAACCTGTGAATGCGAGATATTATAGGTAAAGGTCAAAGTTGGTGACCTTTTGACCTATAGTGACCTTTATACAGAATAAATTTGCTTATCATTTACATGAACTTGTAGATCTTGACTAGGCAATCATTTGAAGTGGTCATTTGAAATATTTTGGCGAAGAATTGCAAAGTTAGAGCTGTTTGAATTTTCCATACCCCTAATTTCTTCCTCCAGCTGGGCGTGGTATCTTCCATCCCAGTCGTTTTGCTGGCAACATAAATTTTCGGGTTTGTTAGACCCAGGGCTACACGAAAATACCCATTAAAGTAAATCGCAAGGGCAGTGCACCATGATAACCTCTATCCCATAGCCTAACACTTATGCTGATGAACCCACAGTGGTTACTAGACAATGACAATGGAAAAGACGATGAATTGATATGGTTGCCGTTTTACCCGTTGCTTGTTACTTTTACTGAGATATACTTTGTATTTCCTTCTTTCGCCGAGGCAAATAAAAGAAACCTTAATACCAACAATGTACTGAGATCGATGCTGTCAACTAAACCACTTACCTCAAAATTACCAGCCTTGCACCTACATTAAAAACAATTAGTAGCGTTAGTTTTGATTTCAAATTTTGGCACAAGACCAGCAAGTTCGGGGAATGGGGTAAGCTGATTACACCGATCCCAGTATATAACTGGTACTTATTTTATCACCCTGAAAGGATAAAAGCCAAAGTTGACCTCGACGGAATTTGAACTCAGAACTTAAAGACGGAAGATATCCCGCTAAGCATTTTGCTCGGAGTGTTAACGATTTTGCCAGCTCGCCGCCTTAAGTAATGTTGACATTAGTTTCAAATCTTGGCACCAGATCATTAAGTTTGGGATGGAGTGGGTAAGTCGATTACATCGACCCCAGTGTTCAATGACCTTATCAAAGATGGACGCAGTTGGGTGTCTGTCATTGATAAGACCAAGGAGGTTCGAAATCATGTGATCTGGTGATTTCGGTGCTGGAGACGGCGGGTACTTATTTCCCCGTTAGCGATATAAACAGGAGTGCATTTTACACCGAAAGCCAATATGAGAGGTTCTCTCATGGTATCTACCGCAGTATTATAGTCTGTTCTAACAGAACATCTATGTTTAAGTGGAGGTAAATGTTATCACTAGAAAAGTATTGCAGGAACAGAAAATATCAATACTTGGCAGAGGTGGGGGATAATAAACATCATTACGGAAATGAGCATGAAGTTTAATTACGCAGTCAAAAGGTTAAGTACCAGGTGAGT
>NC_068982.1:35052967-35053496 GCF_001194135.2 Octopus bimaculoides
ATATATATATATATATATATATATATATATATATTATATGCATATATATGCATACATGTATGTACGTATGTGTGCGTATATGCATATCAGATTTCCAAAGTAATTTTACGAAGTAGGACATGACTTGCTTGCAGGTCTACAATGGTATGTCCTCTCAAAATCCAATAATGGTGTTATTGAGGTTGTTGGGCCCATTTTGATATTCATGTTCCCCTCATTGGCTCCCTGGGTTCCGGAACCGATGTACCGTAGAATTCCGTTGTCGCAGACCCTTTATACATACATACATACATACATACATACATACATACATACATACATGTACAATCCCTTACAACACTATGACCCCAATAGGCTTCAGGCGATTCTTGGAAGTGAAGTCTATTCTTAGCTACAACAGCGACAACATGAATGTCTTCCGTCTTTTTTCTCTGTTAAAATATTTGAGAAATATTATATTAATTTGTCCTGATAGTTAAAATTCTATTTATTTATTTGTGCAGCTGAAGATGGCACTGCATTTAAATTG
>NC_068982.1:35053856-35054742 GCF_001194135.2 Octopus bimaculoides
ACGGGTTGCGGAGAAAGAAAGAATATCTAGCCATTTGTTTGATAGTGGTAAGAATAATATGAGCATGAATTACAATTACACTTCTTACTTTGAACGTCTGAAAAGAGTTACCATGATAATGTTGACGGGGATGAGATAAGCATGAAGATGCCGATAAGGAAAGGAAGGATGGGAAGACGGCGACACCGACGATAATGCTAATGATGATAACGATGGTGATGCTGACGATGACGACGTTGATGATGCTGATGCTGACAAGGGGCAAGTTTATATATTTTCCTCAATTATGTTTCATAATCCATTATAAACTGGAATTATAATGCACACACACACACACACACACACATATTCACATATATTTAGAGAGAGTTTAAGACAGAGAGAGGGAGGGAGGGAGAGATGAGTGTCTTTGAGGCTGTGTGCGTTTACGTATACATACGCTATCAAGACCAAATGTTAAACGTTGTCATTGCGCGTTCACCTCTTATTTTTGTTTCCCATTTCCTCAAAACCGTTTAGATTTTCTGTCTACCCGTCACGGAGAATTGGTAGCGAGGAAAATGGTTAAACACCAGCTGCTTACAATAAACAGTGAAAACTTCTCCATTGACTTACAGACTCATTAAAATCTCACGGCTGAAGGGCTTAGGCGAGATTTTCGTATAGTATTCCAATTAGTACACATTAAACCAGCAGATATAACTCACTCTGTATACATTTACGATTGCAGAAAGTTGTGGAAATAAGGTTATAAGCATGTTAAAATACACATTAACAATCCTTCTATATGCACGCATGCACACATGCACACGCACACACACATATACACGCACACCCATATGTATATACATAGACAAATACATACATATATATATATATATATATA
>NC_068982.1:35055185-35057965 GCF_001194135.2 Octopus bimaculoides
TATATATATATATATATATATATTAATATCTAGGTGAAGTAACAGTACCAAAGCTAGAGCACGTTGCGTATCAAAGAAATGCTGCCATTGCACTATGCTACTCTCACTCTATTTACGTGCAGCACAACAAAAATCTTTCGATTTACTAAGAATACTTGACATTAGAAACCCTTACAGATCATTCAGGACAATTAACACATCTGTAATATTTTCAAAACTTTCAGATATTAGGTTTCCCATTCAAGGTCAGAAACGGTTCCGACCAGACACCATTAGCGAATGATGGTCTTTAAAGCATAAATTCAGCTTCACGTTCTGTGGTTGCTTCAATATCTGGGACAATGCTGTTAGTTGCATCACACAAAAGAATACATTATACACTGCTTCCAAAACTGGTTGTCTTTAGCTAATAAGTACAATTCATTCCACTCGCTGACTTTTACTACTACTACTACTACTACTACTACTACTACTACTACTACTACTACTACTACTACTACTAGTAGTAGTAGTAGTAGTAGTAGTAGTAGTAGTAGTAATTGTTATTATTATTATTATTATTATTATTGAGTGAGAGAGCAGTGCATGCTATCAAAGTGACACTGGGGTACAAGTATACGAAGCCCAATATACCCATCATGACTAACTGTCTGATAAAGGTACACCAGGCACATGCATCACAACCATATGTGCGCGACAAGGTGACCTTATATCAAAATAAACAGCACATGACCGTACAGTTGGGACCCAGTTAAAATTTTCTTCAAGTTGAGTAGCCCATCCTACTCAAAAAGTCCCTGAATAAGGTTTGTTTAAGGATGTTGAACGAAACATTCATGTTTCCAGAGGCGAATTATTCAAACTCCCAAGAATTCCTCTACACACATGGCTATGACGCTCTCCCACTACTTCTGCTCGTGATCAGAGATGCACATATTGTCAATCACTAAAGAACATGCTCAAGTGGTTATGGTCAAGCAACTGACAAGGAAATCAGTGACACTGAGCAGAATTTGTTGTATCCCATCTTTTATATCAAGATGAAACATGTACAATGTAACACTTCTAATCAATTAGGATGAGAAGCCCTGAGAGCCAGTGCCTGGTACGGCATGTTATTATTATTATTATTATTATTATTATTATTATTATTATTATTATTATTATTATTATTATTATTATTATTATTATTACTATCGTTAGTATGTTCCTTTGAACTGAACCATCTGATAGCCCTTGCCAACGTCGCACCAATAATCAAAAAGATATAAAATTCTAAAAACAAAAGTCCTGCTCTCTGCCGTGTCTCTGCCGTGTCCCACCCCCAAAAAACTGTAATCAGTACTTGGCTTATTTTCTCCTTCCTTGAATCAGAATCTTTTAAAAGTCATTTTCTGTTCCCGCCTTCCCTACAGGCATCAAGCTAGAAGTCGAACATCAATCGACCCCAACCTTGATATATTCTAGACATCCTTTAGAAGTCTTGTATTAGTGTCTTTGAACTGCTGAAGAACTTTAAATTGGCAATCAAACAATTCTAGTCTTTAAAGTATTGAAAATTTACTGTAAACTATAGTAACCACTAAAACTAGTTAGATCCTACTTACTTGTTCGATATTTCACTCGTTTGGTTTTGATTATTCTCTGCACTGTTGGTTCTAATATTTCCATCGAGAAGCCTGCAGCATGTTGGATATATTATTCGCTCTATTCTACGTAGTATTGGAACTGATGCCACAAATATTTCCATTTGAGAAAACTCACTCAAAACTTGCGAAATAGAAAATTTCTTCTTTCGTGTCATCTCAAGGATTGCAGGATTCAAAACAAACATTTTCTCCAACTGTAACTTGTATTCAGTTTTTTAAACTTCTACAAAACCGGGAAACAGATTTTAAATACTAAAGATGATTTTAAATTGTTTCATTCTCCTCCAGTTCCTAGCATTTTGTTTTTCGCTATGACCACTTTGCTTTAAGATCTGCAAGGAATTCACAAAAATTGGGGTTGGTGGAGCCCA
Source organism: Octopus bimaculoides (assembly GCF_001194135.2). Taxonomy (NCBI): domain Eukaryota; kingdom Metazoa; phylum Mollusca; class Cephalopoda; order Octopoda; family Octopodidae; genus Octopus; species Octopus bimaculoides. The sequence continues at coordinate 35,057,206 of NC_068982.1, forward strand.
AGGACCAACATTTTGTCTACGACAAGGATTTTTCTCCGTGATAAGATGCAGTGAATGGCTTTCTTACGGGTTCTAATATGTCTCAAGCATATTTGAACTGGTAACAAGTTTATATTTGAATATATCACTGCTTAGAGCTTCTAATCCGTATTTCAAAACAACCGTGGCATCGATTAGCGCAACCAGTTGCAGTAGTTTGACTGGAATATAATATGAGAGAACTGATCCCTCGTAGTCAGTTCGGAGCGTCTTTCTCTTCAGTAGTCTATGCTGAAGAGGGGATAACTACTCCGAAATGCATACATCCATCGACTTGGGTAGAGCGTGCCACGGACTAACTTGGTATGTTTAAACTCTTTAGTCTGCAGCGATAATGTTTCTCCATGTCAAAAGGCAGGGAATGACTTTATTAGTGACGCGAATATATTTTAAGCATATTTGAACTGGGCACAAGATTATACTAAGGGTGAATATATCCAATAATGGTTAAGCACCCGCTAAGGTCGAATCTCCTTCCAAATATTATCTTATATCTTCCATTGACATCTATCCACCGACACTTCTAAATTCAAATCTCGACTGATTATTCATTATCTCATACAATGAGGCGGACAACTTTGATAAAAATCTATATCCAATATATTGCAATCTTTCTCTTTCCGACTATTCCTCAGATTATACATGTAGATATGTGTGCATATATATATATATATATATATATATGCACACATATCTACATGTATAATCTGAGGAATATATA
>NC_068982.1:35058956-35066041 GCF_001194135.2 Octopus bimaculoides
ATATATATATCCAACGCTATCAGCAACAATAAAACAACCACCAAATTCACTACTCTAAAATTATTAGAACAACCATTAAATTCCTTCCCCAACTACAACAACAACAACTGCAACAATCCACAATATAAATACAGCTACTATTCTCTCGCCACCAAATTTACCAACACCCTTCTTGCTAGCATAATAGGCTCCCATCACGAACAGTGCACTCTCACTGCTACACCATAACACCAACACAAACGCTATGCTGACATCGTTACAACAACACAAACTCTCTGTTGGCAACGCTACAAATACTTGTCCCCTTGCTACTATCATCATCGTTATCATCATCAACGACCACCCCGCAAACTAGCGCTTCCACATCGACCACCTTTAATAATATTCTCATTACCCACAACCCCTATCAACAAAGATATCTCACATAAAATGGATTTAGTAATTTATTACCTCAAACTTGCTGCCTAATAATAAACCCAATGATAGATTTCTATCTTGTTAAATCTATTACATCATCCTGAGGTGCAAAACATGAGAGGTTAACATTCTCAGTCTACGAACTGCAGATATTTATTTTAGTCTTATATTCTGTATCTGACTTCAGTTTTGGACTGTAGATATGCTGGGACACCGTCTTGTAGGGTATGGTGGATTATATCCCCCACTTTTACTCATTCGGTCGATCGTAACTTATTTTTGGCGACGTTTTAAAGGTGAACTGCAAAGAGAACAGGAGCAGGACTTGAAATCCTAATCTAAAAGGGACGTATTTGAATGCGGCAAAATATTTCATAATGGCGCTCTAGTGGGCAAGATAATTATATCTATTTATTTAAGGACTATGTCCTATTTAGAATTGTATAATATTTTACTACATATTTAACTTAAATGCTGAAATTAATTATGTCTAGAGAACAACTAATAAATGATAGTCTTGAAACATATGCACGAGCGTGTGCACATATGTGTATGTGTGTGTTTATAAATGTAGGTATGCATATATATATACATTTATAAGTAGAAATATATATATGTATATACACACGCACATACATCAAGCACACAAAAACACACGCGAACGCACACACGGACAACACACACACACGCACTCACTCGCTCACACACACATACACACGAATTATTGCTGTTTCAAAATGTGTTTGATCCAGCTATGCATACTATATAGTTACTGTTAACATATTAGCATCAAAAGCTAACAAAGAGATTACTTTGAAGAGGAGAAAAATATTTTGTGATTCAACTGATAAATACCGTTTAATAAAAATCTTTCTTTTAGTGTCCTCATACGTATATATAAAATAATAAAATAAAAATAAAACATAATTCAACCAGAACAATGAAGTCACCATAATAAATTACAGCATTCATATGAGAGGTACAACGCAATGCTAACACCCTTTCGCTCTAAAACAAAACGTCAGTCAGGTGTCAAATAGTACTCTAGTCATTCTCATCTGCTACAATTTGTTCAGAAAACCTGTAGTTCTATTTGAATGAAGTTGCTTGACCTTCCTCTCTATGATCCATTAAGGCTGGTTACTACATACATAATCATGAATTCTATTACATAGTCCTCTGTTTTTTTTTTGTTTTTTTTTTTGCAATTGGCCATCCCTTTTTAGTTGTCATGACATGCATTTTAACTTAACCCTTTTAATAGAGTTCCTTTATACTGCGCACGAACTACTCAATCCCAAACATTTCACTGTTGTGATCTCGTGATTAAAGTGGCCCACTGGAAAATAATTCTGTTCATTATCACTGGTACGTCTTAGACAAGGAATCTTTTAAAATATTTTACACAGGCGCACGCTTGGCTGTATAGTAAGAAGCTTGCTTCCAAACCACATAGTTCTTGGTTTGGTCCCACTAGGCAAGTGTTTTCTATTATAGCGTCGGGCCGACCAAATCCTTGTGAGTGGATTTGGTAAAAGGAAACTGAAAGAAGCCTTTCATATATATATATATTTGTGTGTATATATTTGTGTGTGTGTGTACTCCCACCATCATTTGACAACCGATGTTGGTGATTTTATGTCTCCGTGGCTTAGCGGTTCGGCAAAAGAACCGGCTCAATAAGTACTAGGCTTATAAAGAATAAGTCCTGGGTTCGATTTTTTCAACTAAAGGCAGTGCTCCAGCATGGCCGTAGTCAAATGGCTGAAGCAAGTAAAAGAATATGTTCGTTGTAATAGATATCGGGTGTGCGTCTAAGAATTTCACATTGCACCTACGTGGACAATACTGACTGGTATCTTGGGCAAATGTCTTCTACTATTGCCACGGGCATTGCTAGTGAATTTGGCAGACGGAAACTGCATGGAAGCCCGTTGTCTGTAGTATATATATGTGTGTATATATATATATATATATATATATATATATATATATATATATATAATTGTAAATTTGGGTATACATCATTCCATTTTTTTTCTTTCTCACTCTTTCTCCTTCTCACACTGACACACCACACATGTATGTATGTATGTATGTATGTATGTGTGTATGTTTACATGCATGAATGAATTTATATGCATGCATGTACACATGTGTGCGTCTTTGCGTTTGTATTTGTATCTCCCTGCCACTTGACAGCCTGGGTTAGTTTGGTTACATCCTGTAACATAGCAGTTCGGCAAAACGGGCCGATAGAATAACTGGCAATCAACGTAAGTACTGAGATCGATTTATTCTATGGAACCATTCATGGAGGTACTCCAGCATGGCCTCAGTACAATGACCGAAACAAGTAAAAGGTAACAGATATCAAAGTTATCAAATCCATTCATGCCATTTCTCTCCCCCAAAATTTGGTATTATAATAGTAATCTTCCTTCCTTTCACATTCAGGTGTAAATTCTTGAGCACTGCCCATGGTTGTTGATCGGTGATTTAACAGTGAAGGGTTCATGAAGCGATATGGGTTGCAGTTTCTAATTGAACGCATGGTTTAACTACTACTCATAACTATGCATCTTTTAGCTCTGTAGTTGGCAACCTTTTCATAGTGGTTCCCAACAGTAGTTCCCAACCCTTTTATTTAAATGTGTTTTCCCACGAACCCCTTTTAATATGCTTATCCTTGTGTATATATTTATATATACCTTTGTGGACCACCAGGGGTCCGCGAACACCAGGTTAGGAACCACTGATTTAGCTTTTGACAATTTAGTTTTTAGGACAGCATTCAATATTGATTTCAATATTTGACATAAGGCCAGCAATTTTGCGAGAGAGGATAAGTCTATTACATCGACCCCAGTGTCAAATAAGGCAAAGTCTACCTCAGCAGAATTTGAACTCAGAGCGTAAAGACGTACGAAACGCCACTAAGCATTTGTCCGGCCCGACATGCTAATGATTCTGTCAGCTCACTAAATAAGGGTTGTCTTGTTATCAATAAGCGTTACTGTGTGTGTGTGTGTGTGTGTGTGTGTGTGTGTGTGTGTGTGTGTGTGTGTGTGTGTGTGTGTGTGTGTGTGTGTGTGTGTGTGTGTGTTCCAGAACCCCAAAAGTGTTACCGCTAATATGATGCGTGAGTGACAAGTCAATGACTAGTGGATGAGCAGAAGAGAGAGGCGGGAAGAGTGAACGCGCACGCGTGTGTGTGTACATGCAACAACGAAAGCATATAATCCTAGTAGTACAGTGGAATAAATTTTGAAAAGCATGGAGGTGGCGGTGGAAAGGAAAGGAGACGATGGAGCCAGAAATATGAGAAGTAGGAGTAGAGCAATAGAGTAATGTATGATTGCGTTGATGATTACACGTTTCGCTATAACCATGTCTATGATTATGCGTTTCGCTACGTCCGTGTCTATAGCTATACTTTTTGCAATATTCAAATTTCGCTATATATATATATATATGTCGATGATAATATGTTTCACTATATCTATGTCTATTATTATACATCTCGCTACATTCATGTCTAGGATCATACGTTTCGCTACATCTGTGTCTAAGGTTGTACGCTTCGCAATATTCGTGTCTATGATTATACGTTTAGCTACATCCCTGTCTATGACTATACGTTTCGCTATATTCGTGTCTCTGATCAATCGCTTCGCTACATTTGTGTCTATGATTGTACATTTCATCATATTCGTGTCTATCATTGTACGTTTCACTATATCCAAGTCTATGATTATACGTTTCGCTATACCCATGTCTATAATTATACGTTTCGCTACATACATGTCTATGATTGTACGTTTCGCAATATTCGTGTCTATGATTATACGTTTCACTATGTGCGTGTCTATGATTGTACATTTCATTATAATCGTGTCTATCATTGTACGTTTCACTATCTCCCTGTCTATGGCTACAAGTTTCGCTACATCCACGTCTCTGACTATATATTTCGCTATATTCGTGTCTATGATCGATCACTTCGCTACATTCGTGTCTCTGATTGTACATTTCATTTTATTCGTGTCTATCATTATACGTTTCACTACATCCATGTCTATGAGTATACGTTTCGCTACATCCGTGTGTGTGTGTGTGTATTTGCATGTCTGTTGAACTCACCAAGAAACAAACGAGTCGACATGACGTTGTGTCCCTATGCAAGGGACGTCGTGTCTATTATTCTAGCCCTCTCAACTGCAAATGAGCGCCGGCGACAGTTGGGAAGGGGTATCAACTCTGCGACGGATTGGTATCTCGTTCAAATCCTTCAGAAAACAAGATAAGATTCGGATCAATTAGTCAATAGGCAGACGGTGGCATTTAACTTCATATATTATTACCAACATATTTGCACAATGCTCAAAACAAGCACACGAATACATACAAACATACGCACACACACACGCACACACACACAAACACACACACACACACAGAATCGCTTCATATAATGTTATGCGTATGCTGTTGTTATTGTCATTGTTTTGCTTTTGGTTAAGTTATAACCACTAAAAGGAATTTCTGGTTTTCTGGCACTGCGCTAAGAGTTTTGGTCTCTGTCTGGCGCTTACCCGTTAATAGGTTTATTGTCTGTTTTGTCTGTTAACACATAAGAAGAACGAAATAAATGATTGGGAATTAAAATTATTTTAATATCCAAGAAAGATGTGAAGCGAGATTTTCTGTGCTGCTCTGGGCGATTGTCTTCTACAATAGTCCTGGATCGAACAACGCCATGTGAGTAAATTTGGTTGAGAGAAACTGCTTCATAGCGCATCATGTGTGTGTGTGTGTGTGTGTGTGTGTATACATATATGTATGTCTGTTTGTTTGCCTCTCCCACCATTTGACAACCGTTGTTAGTTTATTTACAGCCCCGTAACTTAATAGAATAAATGCCTGCCTAAAAAAAGAAAAACATTAGTTCTAGGAGCACGTTGTGGGGCCATTTTGCTGCAATACGATGAGTGAAACAATAGATACAGGATTCACTTGTGCTTCCGTACGGCGTTCGAGTATTAGGCTGCTAAACTTAAAATTAGAATAAATCTTTTATATTAGGAACTATTCATTCATATAAGTGGTTCTCAACCACTTTTTCACTATCGACCCCTTTGATTACGACTCTATTCATGTGGCCCACCATAACCATTCGATGTTTTAAAGATATAATTTTAGATTTTCATTTCAAAATTCTTATTTTCTTTTTCACACATTAACATGTGTAGTGTGAGCGAAATGTGGGTTAATGGTTAGGGTATTCAGCTCACGATCATAAGAGCATGAGTTCAATTCCCGGCGACACCTCGGGTTCTTGAGCAAGACACTTTAATTCACGTTGTTTCAGTTCACTCATTTGTCAAAAATGTGTAGTACCTGATTTCAAAGGACCAGCCTTGTCACACTGTGTCTCGCTGAATCTTTCTGAGAACTACGTTAAGGGTAATCGTGTCTGTGGGGTGCTCAGCCACTTGCACGTAAATTTCGTGAACAGGCTGTTCCGTTGACTGGCTCAATTGGAACCCTCTTCCTCGTAACCGACGGAGTGGAGACATGTGTAGGATGAACTATGTTAAACGTTTGAGAAATGAGCCTAGCTGATTCTTGCAATAAACAGAGCCAAAATAACGCATTTTTTATGAATCCTTAAAATACTATTGTGGTTCCTCAAATTAGTATTTTACTTGTGTAGAGCTCTAAAAGTCTTACATGAACCTCTAGGAAGATATGTGTCCCAGTTGAGAACCACATATTTATACTGGTTTCAAAGTTCAGCAATTACAAGGAAGGGGTGAATAGCAAAGTCGACTTCGGCAGAATTTGGACTCACAGCATGAAGATGGACGAAATGTCGCTAAGTGTTTCACCCGGTGTGCTAACGATTCTACCAGCTTGCCGCCTTTAAAACACGAAATACTGATTTGAAATTTTGGCACAAGGCCAGTAAGATTATTGGAGGGGTAAGTCGATTACATTGACCCCAGTGCTCAACTAGTACTTATTTTATCCACCCCGAAAGGCATGAATGCTAAAGTTTACCTTTGAACACAGATAAAAGGCCGCTAAGCGTTTGCTCGGCTTGCTAACGATTTTGCCAGATCGCCGCATTTTTCCCACTGATTTACATGAAAAAATAGAGTTATTCGTCGATAATAAAACAAATACATACATGAATAAGTAAACATGATTACGTGTATGATAAGCAGATTTGGTGGATTATCATTATTTCACTAAAAACGCCTCGGAAAACACGTACAAATAAACAACTGGTAAAGGGTTACTCATTGTTAGCGTATCGTTTTGATTAATGACAACTGACCGACGATAAAGCATGTGACCAGGTTTATGTCACTACCAGGAGAATGTAACTCACATATCACAGTCTACCAACTCTCGCAATAGATAATAGAATTCCACTTTTACTTGGTTAATTCGTTGTTTAGATACTGATCGGTTTAACATAACATAATCTATTATCTTAAAACAAATGTTTCTGAGAAATTATTGATGTCTAAAAATATGCAAAACATTGATATTTGGAGACGCAGAAGTGGTTGTGTGGCAAATAGCTTAGTTACCAACCACATGGTCCCAGGTTCAGTCCCACTGCGTGACACCTTGGATGGGTGCCTTCTGCTATAGCG
>NC_068982.1:35066149-35070402 GCF_001194135.2 Octopus bimaculoides
TATATATGTTTTTGAGTGTGTGTGTGTGTGTGTGTGTGTGTGTGTCTATGTTTGTATGTATGTGTTTGTCCCCTCAACATCGCTTGACAATCGATACTGGTGTGTTTACGTCCCCGTAACTTAGCGATTCAGCAAAAGACCCGATAGAATAAGTCCTTACAAAGAATAAGTCTTTGGGTTGATATATTCGACTAAATGCGGTACTCCAGCATGGCCTCAATCAAATGACTGGAACAAATAAAAGAATATCTAATCAGAGATTAACTGTTCGAAACTTATGGCTTCGAAGCTATTGTTCTTTCATTGAACAGTCAGGATGTAAATAGAATTGTGTTTTCTCAAAAGTATTGAAACCACGTGTGAATGATCTCTTTAATTCTCTGATGGAGGTAACCCTATCATTTCTTTCTTTCCTTCCTTCCTTCCTTCCTCCACAGACATACACGCACACACAAGCACATATACATATAAATTTATTCAGGGTGAGAGAGAGGGAGATTGCGGGAGGAGAGATATGTTTGTATATACACTGAGTTAAGTGTTTAATACCAATGAAATGTTCTCAAGAATAATCTGATTCATCATGTTACAATATAATATGTATACACCTGTATATATTCTTATGTGTATAGGATGTTTTTGCATCGATGAAGTAACTGAATATAGATTACGAAACAGCTGTCAACGTATGGCATTAATATTTTTTACCTCTTCTCTCTCTTGAATTTGACTATTATACACTCTCCAATAATATGATTCCCTGATTTTTAGATGCATAGTGACATTAGTTGTATACCCTGTGTTCAACCACTATCTCCTTTCCTTGATGGCCGAACACCCTATAGAGAACTTACTGTCAATATTGTTTGATTTTTCGAATCCCAATTTGCAGTTGTGAGTACGTGTGTGTGTGGGGGGGGGGGGGGGTACGCGCACGCGTTTCTGTAGACATATATATGTGTGCGTGTATGTGTTTGCGTCTCCCCCCATTTGACAACCGAAGATAGGTGATGTAGAGAACAAACAGATGTATTAGTATAACGCTCGATATGTACATGCATAGCAAGTGACTTGATCTGAGACCGTGTGCTGAAACAAAATCAATTACAGCATGGAAGATGTTTGTAAGCCATTCAAGAACACACAAAAACCGTTAGTTTCACTTCAACATTGAAATTACCTTTGTGTCAAAATATTTTCGTCGCTTTGAAACCGCGACCTTTTCACTGACATAACTTCGTTATAATATAGACTTATTAAGGTGAATTCATATATAGAGATTTTTTATTAATATTTCAGTAATTTGTACTACTCTGTACTACTCTAGCCATGTACACACGTACTGAGGTAGACTGCGGAATGTATGAATCGGTTCGTCAGGCGAAAATGTTGTATTCCACTACTTCTAAGTTAGTCCTTTTGCACCCGGCATACTTCTTTCAGTTTCCACTGAAGCTCAATAAACTAAGAACCAGACAAAGTAACGGGTTTAATATAATCGACTCAAACGTTTGAAAGTGTCACCCTTGCACAGCCGCAGTACAAATGACTGAAATGCCAACAAAAAAAATAATAACGGAATAAAATATCAATTTCTTAATTTGGAGCCTAAATTATCGTAAAGTAATTGTTTCTTCAACTACTTGAGCTTTCAGAACATAGAACAACTCAACGCCTCGTGTCGTGTATTTATTATCTTCACCTGTTCTATATTTTGCTTCATATAGTGAGCCCAGCAGACTAAATCGAGCGCTTCATTACTTTCATATCGTAAGAATAGTCACCTGACGTATTATGATAATATTGGTGTATTTTTCTAATGTAAGCTGTATCGGCAAGGGCGTAGTAGTAGTAGTAGTAGTAGTAGTAGTAGTAGTAGTAGTAGTAGTAGTAGTAGTCATTTCTATTATAGACACAAGGCCTGAAATTTGCGGAGAGAGAGGTAAGATGATTACATCGACCCCAGTGCGAAACTGGTACTTATTTAATCAACCCCGAAAGGATGAAAGGCAAAGTCAACCTCGGCGGAATCCGATAAGCATTTCATGCAGCGCGCTAAGGATTCTGCCAGATCGCCACCTTAATAATAATAATAATAATAATAATAATAATAATAATAATAATAATAATAATAATAACAATAATAATAATAAGAAGAAGAAGAAGAATTTATATACAAGGCCAGCAAGCCTGGCGAGGGAGTAAGTCGATTACATAGACCTCAGTAGTCAACTGGTATTTATTTTATCAATCCCGAAAGGATGAGCAGCAAAATCAACTTCGGCGGAATTTGAACTCAGAACTGTGTGCTATCGATTCGGCGCAGCACACTATCACTCCTGTAGAATACCTGAACTAGAACTATCTTCACACAAAACACACACCTTATGCAATAAGTACCTTACAATCTAATACACCACAACTTGTGCAAATATACTATACATGATTAAGGCTCTATAAAGTAACACAACTCAAATTACCCACACTACACGCATCTGAACAAACACTAATATAACAAGAAGCAAGAAACTAAACTCCATAACAAAACAAACTAATGCAGTACACCCTCAGGAGGAGTGTACTCTCCTCCAATCCCTGCAGAATTAAGAACACAATGCTACATATACCTCAGGAATATCATGTGGCGCTGTAGTAACTCGCATAGAATTACCGAAGTAAAAATGTTTATATGTGCAATATCAAATAGAACAAAAGCACTCAGAGAGCGCAAACCTCCGTCAAGGTAACACCAACGTCCTAATTTTTTATTACCCACCAGGAGACAATACATAACATGTGGGGACACACAACAAGAAAAAAATAGGACAAACGTATAAAAAAATATATGAAAGAGTAAAAAAAAATGAAAAAAATGGAATTAAGCTACTCGGCCTCATATCCGTGCAGCCTCATTTATATCTTTTCTCTATTAAACCCAGTTCCTTTAAGAATGTCTGTTTTATATTCTTTTCAAAATATCTGTGTAATCTATAATTAATGGCATCTCATCTCTGTCCAAGTTTACTTCCCAATACTCATACCCATAATCAAATCTTTCTAATATATCTGTTCGTTCTTTGGTTAATTTCACACAACTGTGCCACTCCTTCACATTATCATGCTCCTCAGTCTCCACGCTTTTTACATCTTTCCATGAAGCTATATCCTGGTTTAGTTCTTATGTCATAAATCATACCTATAAAACTTTTTTCCTTTTAGCTGGGGGAGGGGAATTTTGGGGGTCCTTGTGAGCGTGTGTCTATTTTTTATTTTAGTGTCGGAGGGGAATGGGTAGGCTTGGTGTCTGTGGTAGTTGTGAGGCTGAGAGGGTGTGGGTTGGTGTTTTAAGCCCGTATCACTTGCCTTTTTTTCGTTTTCTTTTGTTTCCTCCACTCACCGTCCTCCACGTTTCACGCCTCTACTCCATTGCTGGCGGCAAAGTCTTCTTTTTTCCTGTTTCCTCCACCGGTTCTTCCATTTTCTTCTCTTGTTCTTCCGTTGTCTTTTTGGTCGGTGAAGGGCAGTCCACTCTAATGTGGCCGTTTAGACCACATTTGTAATATCGAGGGATTCTGCCTTTACCCTCATTATCACCGCGTCCATCGTAATGGTTTCCGTCGCCCTTTCCAACGTTTCCGCCGACCTTTACGCTGGTTGCACGTCGTCCAAGGTACGTGGGTAGAAGGACTATTTCTTCGTTTTTGATGGTTTCTGCTGCGCGCCTTTTTATTGTTGCCTTGTCTTTCATCCTCACTTACTCCGTACCAAATTTGTTTCCTCTTGCCAGGTATGTCATTTCATGCCAAATTGGCCTAAGCGCTTTCTCAATTTGGCTTGCAGTCATAATGTCTATTTTTCCTACTTTAACCGAATAAGTCTTGAACGTAATGTTTCTTTCCCTTATGTCAATCAGCATTTCCTCCGGGAGGGACAAGTCCACATTATACCCGTCCCTACTTAGCAAACCTTTAGAACTTTCCTTTTCAATTTTGCTCTTTTCCCAATAACTCTCAACAATTCATCTTCAGAAGACGACAACTCAGTAAAGCTGACATCCGAATAGAACATTCTCTTCTTCCTCTCCATTAGGCCAACTCTCCTCATATGAGGAGGGAAAGCACAAACACACTGCGACAAGGCAGCAAAAACCAATTAACAAATGTTTAAAGAACGCTGACACAAAAAAATTATATATACATATACATATACATACACACACATATATATATGTATATATATATATATATATATAT
>NC_068982.1:35071289-35074458 GCF_001194135.2 Octopus bimaculoides
ATATATATATATATATATATATATATATATATATATATAAAATATGAAGTTTCACACGAGAGCATCTATTTTAGAAACAAAGGGATAAACGGGACGAAATATTTAGATCTTTTTCAAACTTACTACACGTTTCAAATGTTAAAATATATATACTCATGCAAAAAAGAAAGTAGGAGATTAATTAAATTAATTGTTCATTATAGCATTGTTTCGTATCGTTAGGAAAAGCCGTACGGTGTGGGTGGTAGTAGTAGTAGTAGTAGTAGTAGTAGTAGTAGTAGTAGTAGTAGTAGTAGTAGTCGTTGTAGCATACTTGGGACTTAATCATTAGTTGCAGCAATTGTGGAAATAGTGGAAGTCGTAGGTGTAAGAGTAGATTGTTTTTTTCATTCAGCAGCAGGAGTGAGAGTTGTGACCGTACCGGTAGTAGTAGTAGTAGTAGTAGTAGTAGTAGTAGTAGTAGTAGTAGTAACAAAAAATAGCAGCAGTAGCTGTAGTGGTAGCAGAAGCATATATCCTTCGCAAGCCTTTATATATGTTTAATTTTGCAGTTAAGCCTCCAAGGATTTAACTCCTAGTAAAAAATCCCACGTGAGCGGCTGTAATTGATTGAATGTAAGCCGAATGCTTATCCAAATCGTTATTCTCGAGTTACTGAGCATCAAATCTCTGTAACCCCACAAAAAGCTTCATAGAAAGGTTAAGTATGTTTATATAAACAACATGGATTATTAAATACGCTGTGTAGTATATAAAAGGTATTCAATTGCAAAAATGTAGCAACATTTTCCATTTTTTTTTTACAGAATGCAAAGTCTCACTATATATATATCGGGATTTTCTTGTCATAATTCAATTAGTATAGTAATGCGATTTTAGTTGCAAAATTAAGAAACAAAATATATTTTCGTTTCTGTTGTTTTTTCTTTTCCTTTTTTAGCTTAATACAATTTCTTAAATTTTTATTTTTCTTCAATTATGCTTTTCATGATCTAGTCAGGGACTAGATCACAGCAACCGAAGGAATACGATCTCGAATACAAACAGAAGAAATGGGGTTTCTCTGAAGCAGGTTGCTTAAGTAACATTACTTGAAAACGTGCATAACTTAGAGATCAGGGAATCGCTCTAGGTCAAGCCGTTACTTCTCTGCATTGGTAGGTCACAGCCAGTGCCAGATTTACAATTGTGCTAAGGTTTGCTTAAGTACAGGGCCCCGTTGACCAGGAACCCTGTAAGGGGCCCCTGTCCAAGTAAGGGGCCTCATAACTTAACTAGCACAGGCCCTCATTTGTCCTAAATCCGGCATTGGTCACAGCTCTGATACCTGAGGAATATCTATAAATATGTGTGTGTGTGTGTGTGTGTGTGTGTGTGTGTGTGTGTGTGTGTGTGTGTGTGTGTGTGTGTGTGTGTGTGTGTGTGTGTGTGTGTGTGTGTGTGTGTGTGTGTATGCGCGTGTGTATACCTCTATTATGCATCATAGCTACCTAAGCATGAGGATCTGTTGACAGTTTTATGATTCCACTAGCACACCATACCAGCATATAGATTCTCTGGTTATCTTCTTAATTTCTGCTAAATTAGCTTCTTATCTACTAAAGGGAATGTTTGAAGAAAGAATTGCAGGACAGAGCTTACCGATGAGCCAACTTGTTGGGGAGATCTAGGCTTGGCTGCAATCGAGATCATCGGATAATATCCATAGCTTCATTTGGTTCCACAGAGAGAACCAGCCGGATCCTATGCTGATGATTTCTTCCGACGTATCCTCTGAAAAGTGTGTCTAAAGACTCTGACCTTTTGACCCTTTGGCCCTTTGACTCTAAGAAGAAGAGTAGGCTACGAAGTTGGAGAGATAAATGAATGGACTAATATTGTTTATTTCAGTTTTTATTAAGAATATTGGTTTGAAATGTTGGTACACAAGGTCAGCAATTTCGAGAGATGGGGACTAAGTCGATGACACCGACCCTAGTGCTCAACTGGTACTTATTTTATCGACCTAGAAAGGACGAAAAGCTAAGTTGACCCCGGCGGTACTTGAAGCCAGAACGTAAAGACGGACAAAATGTCGCTGAACATTTTGCCTGGCGTGCTAACGATTTTGCTAGAGTGTGTTTTTTTTTCGGATATATGAACTAATGACTACACACACACACACACACACACACACACACACACACACACACACAAACACACACAAATATATATATATATATATACAGGGTGGGTGAAAAGTAAGTAGGCATTAAAAATTGGTAATAAAATCCATATTCCCATGACAAATTTATTGAAACGAATGATACATGTTCGTTATTACATGGGAAAATGAAAGTAAATCTTCATATTTCGACGTAATCACTGGTAGTGTCAACCAATTTTCTCAGACTGCCAAGGATGGAATGAGCAGCCGTGTGAAGGACGTCGTCTGGGACATCATTAAGAACCTCCTGAATCCGTGCCTCCAACTCCTCCGGTGTGCGAGGTTCTGTCTCTTTTGTATAAAAATCACATGGAGTGAGATCTGGACTTCTGGACTTCTGCGGCCACAGTCTTCAGGTTTTAGCTCCAGTACCGACGTAAATTCAATTCTTTATTCAACACCGTACGTATTGCGTGTCTTGTTAGTCTATTTTCATGAGCTGTTTGAAGCGTTGATTTTTGCGGGCTGCGATTAAGCACTTCCTGCACTGTTGCCAAGTTCTCCGCTGATCGGGATGTGGTTGGATGACCACTTCTTCTTGCATCGTTCACAGAGCCCATGGTCATCAGCTATGCATGACAACTTTTTAATGTCTCCGAACATTGTGTTGCATGCTTATCTTTCCATGCATGCCACCATCTCTGAACCAAAACAATGGAATTCCACACTTCATAGCGTGCTGCTATCTTAACTCACTCCTGAATAATCAAGCAACCGGCTATCTGGAAAGTAAGAAATAAGACAATAAGAAAATAAGAAATCTTCATTAGTTTTTTTTCTGTTTGAAAAATGTTTTCGTCATGACTTCAGTAATACAAAAAATTCTATAAGTAATTTCTAATTACTAGTTACTTTCCATCCACCTTGTATATGTATGTATGTATGTATGTATGTATGTATGTATGTGTGTGTGTGCGTGTGTTTTCTGCGCTTTAAGGACTGTGTCAAGTCCTAAGATCGGAA
>NC_068982.1:35074868-35077069 GCF_001194135.2 Octopus bimaculoides
TGTGTGTGTGTGTGTGTGTGTGTGTGTGTGTGTGTGTGTGTGTGTGTGTGTGTGTGCGTGTGTGTATATGTGTGTGTCTTTCTGTTTATGTTTGTCCCCATCACCGCTTGAGAACCGGTGTTGGTTTATTTACGTCATAATAGCCTAGCTGATTGGCAATAGAGACTGATATATTGAATAAAAAGCTCAAAGATAAGTATTCGGTCGATTTGTTCGGCTAAACTCTTCAAGGCGGTGTCCCAGCATGGCCACAGTCCAATGACAGAAACGAGTAAAAGATAAAAGAAAGAAGATAAACACAACATTCTGCCACAAGAAACGTTGCAAAGTTTACTCGATCCACACAAGCAATATATTCATCTGACAAATGTTTTCCGTAAAATCGGGTAACACTGAAAAAATTGAATATATTTTGGTGTGGAAAGAAAAAAGAATTTAAATCCTGCTAAAATTTTAATGTAAACCATTGTGCCAATACCGAGTTCAAAAAACTTTTAAATATCATTCACCACTAAATTCTCAACTAAATTGCATCAAATTAGAATAAAATACTCCATTAATATTCCGAGCTGTCTGTGATGCTGTATTTCCAAGAGAGAACTCATATTTCAAAACTGTGCGAATTTCCGACTTATCCATCTCTAAACAAAAATAGTCAAAAAAATGATTTATAAATATTTTATAAAGCACAAAATGAGTTAGAATAAAGGAATAGATGTGTCAGCTTTCTAACAAAAAATAAAGATTGTCAAAATATAATAATGGCGCAAAATGAGCAGCTGTCAAAAGTTTACTATATACCTTACTACAATTTTCATACTTGACGAACTAATAAAAGCTTCTGGACAGCTTGTATTATAAATTATTTAACCTTTAGCATTCAGATTATTCTACAAATTGTAATACTTATTTATATACATTGTATTGAATTAATCGTGCATTATCTCATAGTTTCGGGAGTTGGATGGTGAAGTTTTGATAGAACGACGTTTTAAGGAAGGTGTGAGACACTAGATCTAACAAGTTTGAGCATAAAACAGGTCGAATGATTGAATTAGATCTGCTATGATTTAATAAATAGTATGACAATGTGATAATTCATTCCAGAAGAACTGATGTTTAAATTAAAGTTGAAAATGTATTTTGTACGGATTCTAAATACGTTAAATGATTTGATATCAACTAAAATGAACATATTTTGAAAATGTTCAACAATGTGTTTATGTTATATTTTGTCATTTCATTTATTTATTTTTCTTTTCGAATTTTCAAATTTATATCGACAATTTAATAACGTAATTTGATTAAATTTTTCGTTGTGCTGTTTAAAATTAACAAATGCCGACTAAATTTATCAGTTTTGCAACTAATAAACGATGAATGATAATTAATAAATTATTTCTTTAGGCAATTCAAGCCAAGCCATTTTAGTGAAATTGGTTAGATGGAAACTATTGCTGTAATTCGAAGGTCCATCCTTGAAACGCAGTGTCTCGCTGTATCTACTTGAAAATTACGCTATGACAACGAGATTCTGTGGAATACTTCGTCACTTAAGCATTAAGTAAATGAGTATGTAGTTGTATTGATTGAATAACTGGCGTATTTATTCGTCGAAATCGATACTTGAGTCCATTCATACAAGATGAAATTTATTCGTGACGCAGGAAGAGACTACATCTACTTGACTAAATTGCTGGTACCTATCTATTCTGCCAGGAATGCAAGGGTCAACTAACAGCACGAATTTGATCTCACAATAATGAGTTGATACGTAGATGATAATTGCAATCAAGAGTCCAGTAATGGGTACTCTGGTTTGGATATCTTCACGACTATTAATTTAATTAGCAATTATCAGTGTATTCCTTGAAATTTTCAATGTACAAGTTATTTCAGAGAGGTTTTATGAATACAATTTAGTAACAAATTTTCGATTACTGCCGGATTTTCTCTGCACTTTCTATATCCAAGATGTCCGACACCAATAAAATATCAAATGCAATAATTCATTATTTATTTATTTTATTGTACTGTATTTCTAAAATTGCATTGTGTAGTGTTATTTTGTTTCTTGGTGTATGCATATATAGATATGTGTATGTGCATGCGCGCGCGCGTAATATATACACATATATATTTATCAAATATGTGCATTTGCACATATATCTAATATATACATATGCATATATATATATATA
>NC_068982.1:35077430-35080233 GCF_001194135.2 Octopus bimaculoides
ATATATATATATATATATATACGACGGGCATCTTTCAGTTTCCGTCTACCAAATCCACTCACAAGGCTTTGGTCGGCCTGAGGCTATAGTAGAAGACACTTGCCCAAGGTGCTACGCAGTGGGACTGAACTCATGACCATGTTGTTGGTAAGCAAGCTACTTACCACACAGCCACTCCTGCGCCTATACAATATATTCATTGGAAAATATTCGAAGTCTTATACCTGTTTCTATATACGACTTGAGATGTTTACCTTGCCTCAATGTTTGTTGTCCTCTTTAACAATTATATATCCACTGCATCGGAAATCTGTAATGGTTCCATCCATAACTACCGTCTCGGCTATAACCTTGGAGTCCTAGTAATCCGTTACAACATTTACTTAGCGTGCCTATTCATTCAGATCACCTGTGAACTAAACCCCCGTACTTTTTGTGTGTGTATATATATATCTTGCTGTTTTTTTTAACCCGAAAGAATTAATCATAATCAGAAACAAATAACAATATCGCATTAACTGAAAATCAATTTTACCCACGAACAAGAGACGAAACATACCTCCCAAGTGCATTGTATCAAGAGTTTGAATGTATTTTTCTTCGAAGTATTACGTCTCTGATTTAGAAAAAATTACAAGAAAGAAATAACGTTGTTGTTTTCCTATAAATAATAATAATAATAATAATAATAATAATAATAATAATAATAATAATAATAATAATAATAATAATAATAATATCTTTGAAGTGAAACAATTTCATCTATGAATTCAAATTAAATCTTAGATTTTGCGCACTAGGAACTTGCCTCCTACATTAAGGACATCGCCATTCGATTAACAGTCATTGATGTGCTTGGAGTAGATTGATTTCAGTTAGCGTGATTTTATTATTTGTTTCATGGAATTTAACCTCAGTTTAGTGCTTGACTTTCAAAGATATCTATCCTCGTTTATCAACAACACCATGTTTATAACACCATGTTAACTGAATCAGTAATAAATTAATAATGAAATATATGGGAAAATAGGTTTTATTCCGAGGCCCCAAGTTGTCTTAAGAATTGTGGATGTTCGCTTGGAGGTGCTTTTGCGATCCAAGCAACTGGCAACCGATCCGTGTAATCACAATTCAATTTATGATAAGAGTAACACGATTCACAATTAGACGTTTCACCTGGATCAGTGATGAATGAATCACTAATCAACGAGGATAGATGTATTTTATTACACTAATATTGAGATAGAGGACTTCGGTAATATTTGAACCAGGATTTGAAAGGGGGGAAAAAAAAAAACTAAAATCATTAATGGGTTTAGTTTTTTACTGTCCCAGAAATTTCCACAACCATCTAGAGTATCATGTATTAAGTTGTATGCTCTCTTTAAAAGGACAAATCTGAATTGCTCATATAAATAGAAACAGCCTAAACTTTCAAGGATAAAAGCTTGTCTAGGCCACTCAAACGTTAACATCGTATACACAGCCTTGCTATTTGGAGAATCGGTGCATTTGTCAAATCTATAGTTGCAAAAGGAGGGTGTGTTTTCCTCTCCGTGTAAGAAACATATAAAACACGGAGACTCGGTTATTGATGTGTAAAGTCACTGTGAAGAAGGGAGTGGGTAGCACATAAAGGAGTCTAAGTGTATTCTGTAAAGTTTAGGGAGCTATTTGAGAGTTTCGGAATGGGACAGACTGCTGTGAAAATACACCAGCAAAATAAGAATAAAATAAAATAACATTAATATATGTCAACAGGATTTGTCGTTTACCGGAAGTAAGTCTGCGGGTGTGCTCCCTACGTTAGAGAAAAATGGGTGTTAAAGGGATATGTATGGTCTGGAAGTAGATTGCAGACTTAAAAAGAGAGATATGAGGACATATATCGAGAGAGGGGGGACAGAGGGGAAGCGAAGGAAAGAGAGAGTGTTAAAAAGACAGAGATGACATTGCAATTATACGTAAGTGTAGACGCATATCTGTGTGTGTATGTATATATATATATATATATATATATATATATATATATATATATATATATATATATATATATTTACATATATTTACTGCTGTAGTTCTATGTATGTGTATACGTGTGCATGCGAACTTGTGAAAATGATCTATGTCTTTATGCGTGTTGTGTTAAGAAACGGCAAACAGCAAAAGAGAAACAAGGACAGGTCTGCAATTTATTGCAGTGCCCCCAAATCGACATATATAGGTCTGCACTTGTTCACTTGCCTCTGTTTTATTATTGTGATAGTTTCTGTTCTAAACATCGCCTTAAGAACTCCCCCCCACCACCACCACCACTTAAACAGCACGGTAGCCGCTACATTTAAAGTACGGTGTGGGGTCTTCTGTTTGAACACCGAAGGTGAGAACGACATAAATATGCAAATAACTCTCACCTACATAATCACAGACACCACGCATATTCACTAAAGACACACACGCATGCAGCGCATAGATAGACGTATTTACATGTTCATATGTATACATAATACATACACACTGACGTTTATCTATATGCATGTGCATGCATAATATATGTATATGTAGTTAGACAGACAGACAGACTGACTGATAGATAGATAGATAGATAGATAGATAGATAGATAGATAGATAGATAGATAGTTATTTTATGTACAAACGCACGTTTCAAATATACACGTGCACAAAGAAACACACACACATATACATATATATATATATATACATACATATATACACACACACATGTATATAACATTCCGTTATATATATATATACATATATATATATATATATATATATATA
>NC_068982.1:35080371-35083415 GCF_001194135.2 Octopus bimaculoides
TTATAAGTGAGGGTAGCTAAGTTTATTTCGATATACACTGAGAATAACAGTGTTCGAGTTGTCATTAGTTTACGTTTCGCTGCAAATATGGCGCCGTATCTCAGTTATTTCGTACTAACCCTTTTGAAAATTAAATTCAAGTCAACGTTACTTGAAAACGACGACAAATTTAATTTGACCAATTATGTCTAATGTGTCTCCTGAAACAACCATAAAATTGATGATTTTCCTGTAGTTAAAGGAAAACTTTATTGTTGTCGTGAGACTAATTCAGTAATTGCTTGTGTTTGATATGTAAGAAACGTCTTTGTTAGCACCACTAACATTACTCGGAATGGATACAGATATATATTCCATTAGCGTCATTGCATCATATAGTAGCCTGAGTCCATTTGCTGATGAATCTTTTATTCCGTTGCGATACTTCAAACCAGTATGTGATAATGAACCTACGCAATCTCTATCATAATCAGAAATCCGGATTGTTGGGTGATGAACATGATGTTACGAAGTGGCTAGAAAATACCACCCCATTCCGATAACTTAGATAACTTACACGAGAAAGTGAGGTGTCTACGATCTTTGTAGGTTACATACACCTTCAACCAAATGAGATTGGTTTGAGTGATGTTCAGCTTGAACATTTTGGGGACTTTACTTGCAAAAAAGAAAAATAATGTACGGACAAGACGGGATTTCGAGAGGACTGCATGAGCGCGCGTGTTTGTATGTGTGTGTGTGTCTTTATGTCTGTATTTGTCCCCCACCACCGCTTCACAGCTGGTGTTGATGTGTTTACGTCCACGTAACTTAGCAGTTCGGCAAAAAGTGAACAATACGATAAGTACCAGACTTTAAAAAAAAAAAAACAATTATTACTAGGGTCGAATAATTCGACAAAAAAATTCTTCACAGCAGTGCCCCAGCATGACCGCAGTAAAAACAAAGAAAAGAAAAGGAGTTGAGAGAGTTGTTAAATCGTCAGAGACGATACTCTTTGTTACTTGCACCTGATCTCTGTAATCTAAATTCAAATACCTTTACCTTTCATTCTTTCGGACTCATAAAAATAAAAGTAAAAACCGTACCATTCCAGAACGGTGAATTGGTAGGATGCCTAGCAATAGTTCTTTGAGAGTTGTAATAGATTTAATCACTCATCTTCTACAAAAACAAATCTATTTCTCGTATAATAGGCATTTGTAATTTTAATATAATTAGTTGTTGGTTTTTAATTTCATTTCAGATATTCCTGGGATTTAAAGATTCGTATTATAAAGTAAATATTTTTATGTTGGTAATTTATTCTGGATGGATATTTCACTTTTC
Source organism: Octopus bimaculoides (assembly GCF_001194135.2). NCBI lineage: Eukaryota > Metazoa > Mollusca > Cephalopoda > Octopoda > Octopodidae > Octopus > Octopus bimaculoides. The sequence continues at coordinate 35,081,701 of NC_068982.1, forward strand.
CCTTCTTTACAACACCCTCGCCCACTTATTATGTAATAAATCTGCTAGTCAGTATTGGTGAGTCATCAAGTTTATCCCTACTGTATTGACATTTATGACTCATCGGTTAATTACATAATAACTCTACAACTAGATACTGCAATACAGGAAGAGTGGTACATGTGGTAAATCGAGATGAAAAAAAGAGTGGATTCCGAGACGGCTAGGCGGCCTTTCTATTGTTTTATAATTGAATATAATCAAGAAACAACCAAATCATCTGAAGATCATCAGAACCTTCGATAATATTATGGTGTTGCTGCTGTTGCTGCTGTTGCTACAACTGATATTGTTGTATGAATATCTGTGACAAGATATTAAACTGTTGTGTGTGCTAATGCATCAATATACTAATCTTACTCGGGTATTCTGGTTGTTGTCCTTTAAGCCCTGTCAACCCTAACCGAGCAAATCTATCGACAAAAGTATTCCAGCCGTAACCTCACGTCTGTCTAGGAATATCTAGGAATAAATTTCCTAATGCGTCCTTATCTATTTTTTTTTTGTTCTTTTTCTTTTGCGATGGTAGGGCGCGATTTGAGCGGAATTCGACTGCTGCTCCTAGCTGGTCAATATATTAATATTTCTGACCTTTTTCTCTGTCTCTCAGGCATACATCGCTGCCCCCATGATGATTAATGTAGACATGTGATGCTTGGTTTGGAACCTTGGTTGATGGAGGAGTTGCAAACTGGAAGACAGCTGCAGCTTTGCATTATAACTGGCACTCCGTAGATTACGACGAAGAGTTCTCTAGTTGATCCGATCAACGTTACAACCTGCTTGGGAAATTAACGTGCAAGTGGGTGAGCACTCTACAGACACGTGTACCTTTAGCATAGTTTTCAGGAAGATTCGGCGTGACACATAATGTTACAAGGCTGACTTTTGAATTACAGGTACAACTTATTTTTGTCAGCTAAGTGGGGAAGGAGCAACGGGAAATATACTGTCTTACTCAATGTCACAACACACCTCCATGAATCGAACTCACGACCTTATGATTGTAAACCAAATCTCCTAACCACTAAGCCGTGCGCCTTCACTTTGCATCATAGGCTCCCTTTGTTGATCCAACTCCTTGTCAGTTTCCCACTCTGTTTGGTAGTCAAGTTTACAACACAATTTCGATTGTTGAGTGAAGTTATTTTGCATCACCTTATGTCTAATACTTCGGAAATCGACATGACTCCTTTCGGATTACTTAGTTCGTTGTTAATTCTTTTGCTTTCATTTTATACGTTCACATTGCTCTAAGCCTTAAACTTCCTTACAGAACTGAGTGGATTACATGCTGTGCATGAAAACTGAAGGTAAACTCAAATATCTTTGCAACAAGGTTTGAGTAAAATTGATGGTTTTAAAGTATGTACTTTTATATTACGTGTGAATACGTTCAAAAATCAAGCTAATATCATGTTATCTTTCATCCTTTTTGAGGGTAGGGATGGAAAGGATTATTGAATGAACTTCCAAGCAGACAGTGCATTGTAGCTATTACCGTGAAGTAGATTGTAAGAGGCCGGTTGTTTTGATTCGGTTAAATGCCATTTATTTGACTTATACTGTTAAATTCCTTTGCCAAGGGCATTGAATTAACAGCAAATCTTTTATCTTCCATTAAAATCAGAGATCTCACATTCAACAACACACACATATATATATATATATATATA
>NC_068982.1:35083721-35084485 GCF_001194135.2 Octopus bimaculoides
ATATATTGATTATGCTTAGAAATATCGTTACTAATAACCATTTCTTAGAACTCAATATAGTTATACTTTAGAGTAAAGTACCAGTTGAGTATAGAATATATTATGTATTAATGAAGACAAAAGGACAGGAGTTACGTAATCCCTTTATTTAAATGGCCCGCAAAAGCTATAAGATATCGCACAAGCACTCAGCCCTAAGTGCAATGCTCCTAATAGCAGAAACAATTGTAAGCTAATGAAAGTGATTCCGTAAATCTTGAACTTTTGCCATCTTACTATAACGTTACGTCCGTCTGTCTGTCTGTTCCCTCTTCATGGTCAACGGCTGGACTAATAATCACGATGCTTTTCGGGATTAAGAAGGAGGTAATCAGGGACGTTTTAGTGAAAAAAATGTGAAAAAGTATGATTATTTAGTGAATATTGAGTTTTGTATTAATAAATCACCTTTGATATTTTTCGTTAAAACTCTGGTGACGAGGATTAACTCTGGATTTCCGCCCCATATAGTTTGTGAATTTAGAGGGTTTAGATTTTGCGATACTGTCCCTCTATATCACATCGTAGATGAGCAGATTTGCTATCTTACTATATTGGGCGTTATGTCCGTCTTTCTGTGCGTCTGTCCGTCTTTCTGTGCGTCTGTCCGTCTTTCTGTGCGTCTGTCCGTCTTTCTGTGCGTCTGTCCGTCTCTTTGTCTGTTTCCACTTCACGGCCAGTCGGCTGGACCAATAGTTACGATATTTTTCGGGATTATAATGACG
>NC_068982.1:35084881-35087519 GCF_001194135.2 Octopus bimaculoides
TATATATATATATATATATATATATATATATATCCATATCTGTATATATCTATATATGTATCTGTATATATATATACACATATGTACATGTATAGAGAGAAAGACAGAGGGAGAGGGAGAGAGAGAGACAGACAGACAGACAGAAGGAGAAGAGCAGTTAAAAAACTTATCTTCCATGCGTGTTGAATGATCAATGTTTAAATAAAACATCGACAATTTTCCTTGTAATAATGTAAGGCAGACGAAATGAATTAAGTCTATTTTAACGTTAGCGTGGTTAATATCATGTTTAATGTACAAACTAAATAAATCAATTTTAAAAAATTAATTTACTTTAAATTTAGTACATACTACATTCTTCAGCTGTATATTCCATATTTTCTCTGAAAAAAATATGCCTTACTTAAAAATATTTTTACCTTAATTCATCCACATCAATTCGTAATATTTCAAACTAGTTAAATATTTCACAATATTTCAAAATAGTTAAAGAGAAAGAAGTCATGATTCTTCGATCACAGTTCAACAGGCTTCTAGCTTGGAGTGAAAAAACGACCAGTGATTTACAAAACACTAAAAGTATCGACAAGGAAAATTGAAGTGGCAACCATAGAGGACATCGAGAAGTGTCCGAAAGAGGTCAAAAAGGTTAAGATGTTTATAACAAGAGGAAGAAGATATGGCACAGTGGAGGTGCGATTCGCAAGCAAAGACGAAGCGATAAAGCACTCCACTGATGCCATAAAGACAGAAGAGTGGGTGCTCCTACCGACATACTGTGGCAAACGAATGGTCAGAGTAAGAGTGGGAAAAGTACCACCAGAGTTGAATGAAACATGGCTGGTTGCATGTACAATATGGAGGAAGATGCGAAGATCCTGAGAGTAACAAGAACGAAAAGAGTCAACTGGTGGGGTTAAGGAATCGAGATGGCAGTTCAGACAACGGTGAGTGACATGAATAAGATTCCAGAAGAAATAATATTACCCGAAGATATGAGATTGAGAGTGGTGGTGGAGGGCAGGCCTCACATATTATCCTGATGGAAGAACACCTTTCGTCTGGAAACCAAAGATGGTCGTTTTCCTTCTAGCGCTGACTTAAGCCGCTCAAGCTGCTCGCAGTAGATCCCTTTGCTATCGTTTGGTTTGAGTTTAAAAGTTCAAAGTGGACTAGACCTTTCATATCCCATCAAACAAATAACAACACCTTACGTGGGTGAAGACCTTCTTCAACATGAGGTGCCGGTATCTCTCCTTTCTCTACCCACTGTCTTCAGCGCTTAAGATTTTTATAGAGAACCAATTTCTCGAGACAAGAATTTCTCGAGCAAAGAAGAGCACACATTCGCTCTCTGCACGCGATTAGAGTAGAAAGTTTGTGAGGAACCCATTGACTCAATTTGCTGACTCTTTCAATGGCACACAGGTGTCGATGAAAGGCTGAATGAACAGATCCAAGATTCTCTGTTTGTTCCTCAACAGTTACAGTGAGATTTTATTCCACCAGGGAATGCAGGACGTCCTCGTCGAGTTCTACAGATTTTCCAGGACGTGGATCGTCTTCTAGGCTGTAGTTTCCGGCTCGGAATTTCTAGAACCACCGTTGACATTGACTTACGCTTATTGTCCGATCCCTATACACTGTATTAGTATTCCTCGCACTTTCCGTTGTGTTGTTGCCTTTATTGAACTTATAAAGCAAAAAATGCTGAATATGCTCCTTTGTCACTTTCATTATAACTTTGAAAAAATAACTGTTAAATATCAAACTGCATTCTTTAAAACTTGCACTAAGAATAAGGACAAGGTAAAATTACTACCTGCTTTTATAGCAAGTTGATTCAGGTAATTTATCCCGCCCCCGCTCTGATTTTAGTTCACGCAATTATAAAAGAAAAGATGTGTATGTTTCAGAAACTTTCTAGGAAAGTTCTGCTTAGTTCCAGCTGCCGTGGTGCTATGTAAATACGATATTAAATAAGTAATGTAAAAAATTCTTATGTATCATAAGAAGAGTTAAATATGTCATGGCAAGTACAGCACCAGTCAAGTTTATATAACCCCATCGCTGTTAATAGCGATGGAATCTTTCTTTTTGAATCCAAGGAAGATTGATAGTACTCGTGGCTATTTTCGATCGCTTACTCAAAAGAAAAAGCAATATCCATAACATTTTAAGTAGCACCCGAGACTAGTGGGGTCAAAGGAGTATGGTTAACTACAAGTAGGAGGCTTATCGTGAATGCTCGTAACAGTAAAGATTCCGCTTAATAGACACAAGGACCAGCAAGTAGTTTTAAATCGGGTGACGGATTAAGTCAACCGCCCAAGCGCTCTTCAGTGGGATTTTAAGCTCAGAATGCAAACAACCAGAACAAATAACCCAAGCTATTCCGCTCATAACTCTAACGATTCCACTAATCCGATGCACCCAAGACTGGTACTTTACATATCAAACTTGGAAGGATGAAAAGTTAAGTTGACATCGGCGGGAGTTGAATAGCACGCAAGAAATCGGAATACATGTGGAATGTTGTCACAAGGTTATTATGGCTTTATAACGACGTAATTGTTTCAATTTCAACACAGTCTTAAATCAAGTCACATCCAGCAATGAATATATATATATATATATA
>NC_068982.1:35089396-35092954 GCF_001194135.2 Octopus bimaculoides
AGAGAGAGAGAGAGAGAGAGAGAGAGAGAGAGAGAGAGAGAGCAATGGAGTCGACAATCATAGCATTTTTTGAGCTAACCCACTTGAGAATTTCCTCTCTTTGGTACAAGTGAGACACTGAGAAAAGTAAATATCTAAATAAAAATATATTAAACCAACTGCTCTAGATTCCAGCTGCTGCTGACTGAATCGGCTGAAAATTCCGTCTGCTGCAAACTCCGACTGCTAATCAAACAGACTGCACTGATGTAAAAATAGTCGTAAGTACTGAATTTAAGTGGAAAACCCTGCTTTCTTGGCAAGTGATTTCTAAAAAATAGTTTTTCTTCTTTGCTATGATATTTAGATATATAGTTTTCCAAAACACTTTTAAAATAGATTCTCAGCAATATACTTTGGTTTTTGGTTTTTCTTTTCGTCTGAAGAGCATACTGTTGGCAATCTTTGAAAGAACTTACAAGATGTGATTAAAAATATTTGCTACCATGCATTTATTCGTTTCCAGGTATTTAAAACGTTTTGTACTGTAAATCAGGGGTTCCAAACCACAGTACCGAACCGTGAATCATTGGCCACCGAGATGCACAGAAAGGATATACATTTCTAAATTTTAATTTTTTACAATATTGTATTGACTTTCGCTGCCTGATGGGGTGTTTTTGCATTATATATGTATTATTATGTGAAAGTGCGCGACTTAGTGGTTAGGGTATTCAGCTAACGACCATAAAGTCGTAAGTTCGATTCCCGGTGGCGCCTTGTGTCCTTGAGCAAAACACTTTATTTCACGTCGCTGCAGTCCACTCAGTTGGCAAAACTGAGTTCTACCTATGGTTCAATGGGTCAGCTTTCTCACATTCGGTGTGTCACTCTGAATCGCCTTGAGAACTACGTTAAGGGTACGCGTGTCTGTGGAGTGCTCAACCACTTTCACGTTAATTTCACGAGCAGACTGTTCCGTTTATCAAATCGACTTGAACAATCGTTGTCGTAACCGACAGAGAGCTAGGTCATGCATTATATGCGACATGTATTATTATCATATATATATAATAATCCTTTCTACTATAGGCACAAGGCCTGGATTTTATGGGGAGGGGTCCGTCGATCATATCGACCCCAGTACTTCACTGGTACTTAGTTTATCGACCCCGAAAGGATGAAAGCTAAAGTCGACCTCAGCGGAATATGAACCTAGAGCATAACAGACGAAATATATATGTAATAATAAAATTTATATATTATGCACTTTATTATGTTTTGTTATGCGCGTGATCCCCCAGTCTGTTGGAAAATTGCCTTGCATAAAACTGGTTTAAGGTGCAGAAAAGGTTGCGGGCCGCTACTGTAAAAATTAGAAAAAGAAAAAATGAAAGGTAAGTGCATAAAGAGCGTAACTATTTCTGAGTTGTTTGGTAAAATTTGATGTAGTTTCGATAACAGTCGTTTCATCCATCTAGTGAAGTGCGCTATACATAGCATTTTTCTCTGGAAAACCTTTACGGTGGCTAGGAGTGTTCACAATAACAGTTATTGTTACTTCGGTCGGTGTGGTCGAACGCCAGGTGAATTATGATAAAGCATATCAATGGGCAAAGGAACTTCCAGCTTTGACCGCTCCGTCTTTTGTGTATCTATGACAACATCGCCCTATATGTCTTTCTCTTTGTAAAATGATAAGACGTGATTTTTATGAAGATTTAGTTGCTATTTCTAGCAGTTCGAACGACCACACAGTGTCCCTCTCACTGGTTCGACTCGTTGACATAGTGGGTCTTAGTTGCATGTGGTGAAGTTGCATGTTTATTACTTGTCTTCCCCATGGTGCCGCTGTGCTACTGACACCAGGGAGAATCCGGCCCACTGATAGTTAAACTGAACTGAACATCAACCACATCGATTTCACCCATGTGGGAGGGACCGGAAAAAGTCACGGGGCTATCCCTTCTCCCCTTTTTCTCTAATTAAAATAAAACTAGTAGTGCTGTTGTTATTGTTCCCGTCTCCATAACTTTTTAAGTATTAACTTAATTCTGTGTGTGTATGTAAGTGTATTGCATATATGTGTGAGTGGCGTGTGTGAAGTGTCGTATCGTATGTGACGTGTGTGTGTGTGTGTATGTGTGTAATATGATGCTTGTGTATGCGTGTGTTATTTGTATCGGTGTATGCTGTCGTCTCATACGATATGATGTATGTGTTGTATATAGCTGTGTATATTTGTGTAATAAGTGTAGTGTTCTTTAACATGTGATGTGTGTATTCATTATATAATGTCTGTGTGTTCGTGTGTGTCATGTGATGATTGAATTTGCGTGTGTATGTCATGTGATATACATGCACGTGTGCTGCGATGTCATGTGTATATGCGTGCGTGAGCGTGTGAGCGTGTGCGTGCTTGAATAGGAGTGTTTCGTATATGATTGTTATGTAATGATACACACATATCGTGACATGTGCGTGTGTGTGTGTGTGTGTGTGTGTGTGTGTGTGTGTGTGTGTGTGTGTGTGTGTGTGTGTGTGTGTGTGTATGTGCGCGCGTGTGTGTGTGTGTGTGTGTGTGTGTGTGTGCGTGAATAACTAGATATCGCTTTATCAGATTTTCAGAGTGCGAAACTATTTTTTATTATTATTCTATCATTTTTTTTATGAGCCCTCGGACTCATAATGCTAGTTTCCCATTTTCCATTTTCCTGTTGCAGGATTCAAGGCTACCAATTTTGAGGGGAAGAGACAAGTCGATTACATGAACACCAACATTTAACTGGTACTTTATTTTATCGATCCCCGAAGGAATAAAAAAGCATGGTTGACATCGGTGAGATTGGAACTCAGAACTTAAATAGCCGGAAAAAACACTGCTAACTACTGATTCTGTCAGCTCGTAACCTTTTGGCAAGTATTTGATGACGTTTATTTACCGGTATGTTACTCTGTTTCAAACTAATTAAAAGTTTTATTTATATTCGTTTCAGATCCTCTATGGCAGATAAAAGAAATGAAAAGACGTCCAGTCATTGTTGTCTTATGGGCGAAACACAGCGATATTATATGTTTTGTCTTTTACTTGTTTCATTCACAAGCCTGCGGCCATGCTGGGGCACTGTCTAGAAGTATTTTAGTCGAACGACTCGACACCAGTACTTAAATTTTTTTCGGCATGATGCATAAACACCGGCTCTCAAGCGGTGCTGGGGATAAACACACACACACACACACACACACATACATATATGTGACAGGCTTCTTTCAGTTTCCGTCCACAAAATCCACTTACAAGGCTTTGATCGGCTCGAGACTATAGTGGAAGACTCTTGGCCAAAGTGTCATGCAGTGGGCCTAAACTTAGTACCATTTGGTTCGGAAGCAAACTTCTTACCGCATACCAATCTATATTGCTAGAAATAAGAGTCAGAGACTCTTAATGCGCTCTTCTTACAACATTAAGAGTCTTTAACTCTTATTTCTAGCAATATAGGCACTTCATCACCCCCAATCACATTTAGTGAGGATAAAATTTTCCATCTATCTATCTATCTATCCATCTATCTATTTATC
>NC_068982.1:35093892-35094261 GCF_001194135.2 Octopus bimaculoides
TATATATACGTGTTCATATTTGTGTATGGATGTTTAGCCAAGGAGATATACGTATATACGCATAAGAACGTACAAACACACATACATACATACATACATACATACACATATATATGTATGTATGTATGTATGTATGTATGTATGTGTGTATGTATGTATGTATGTACGTACACATGCACACATACATACATAGGTATATCTATCAAAGCAAGCAAATGAAAGTCTACATTTGATCCGCTCGGATATATCCAAGTAGACGCACTTACCTGCAACAGTATTTAAAAACATATATGTGATTGAGCACAGCTCACTTGCAAAAGAATTTAATGTGTGTGTGTGTGTGTGTGTGTGTGTGTGTGTGTGTGTGTG
>NC_068982.1:35094278-35094635 GCF_001194135.2 Octopus bimaculoides
GTGTGTGTGTGTGTGTGTGTGTGCGTGTGTGTGTGTGTGTGTGCGCGCTTAAGAACAATGTGTGAGTTTCTAAGTTTCTATACTTGTGTTATTAAGAGGAAATATTTATTTGAAATAGTTACTTTCTGAGTTCACTACATGGTTTGATAAAAGAGAGACGGAACTTCGTTAGTTGCTTGCCCGTTTAACTACGGAATGGAATGCATTGGGATAGCATTTTGCTTTTTTTAGTTGGATTCAGATGAAAACTTGAAGTACTTGACATTCAATTGTTGAACAATTCCGGTACATACATACATAAATTATATACATCCATCATACATATATACATGCATATATACTTGCACACATTTGCAC
>NC_068982.1:35095237-35096031 GCF_001194135.2 Octopus bimaculoides
ATATATAATAGAAAGAGAGAGAGAGAGAGAGAGAAAGAGAGAGAGAGAGAGAGAGAGAGAGAAAGAGAGAGAGACAAACAGACAGAGACAGGTAGACAGAGAGAAGGGGGAGAAAAGTATTCAAAGAGATAGACAGGCAGGTAAACAGACGGACGGATACGTACATAAAGAGACAGATGTCTAGCAGAAGATAGAGAGATAGAGAGAGGGTGAGACAGAGAGACAGAGGGGAGAGAAAGACAGGGAGAGAGAGTGAGATAGAGAAAGAAAGGCAGAGGAAGAGAAAGAGAGAGAAAGAGCACGCTCGTCTTTAGACATCTATGTTGATCTGGCTAAGTATCACCTGCCCCTCAATTTCCGATAGATAACATTTCAAGGTTGTTAAACAGACTCTCTTGTCCTCTTAAAGGCTTCAAAATACTTCAGCTTTGAACAGTTGTTGAATCATTACTAAACCAAGTGTGTTCTACAGAAGAATACATACATATATGAACGAGAGTATGTGTATGTGTATGTGTACATGTGTGTGTGTGTGTGTGTGTGTGTGTGTGTGTGTTGTACACACGAAGTACATATATATACACACATAGTGGCTAGCCCGGTGACTGTTTATTTCTAAGGGCGACATAAACTCTTTGTTGTGGTGATTTCGGCCTAATGACTAGCTATGCTGAGGAGAGTTCGTTATGAAAGACTAACATAATGAATTTCAGCTAGTTAATAAATATATGTAGCCTATATTCTACCTATTCCACTCCTTATAAATTTTGGATTATATATATATATATATATAT
>NC_068982.1:35096871-35097719 GCF_001194135.2 Octopus bimaculoides
ATATATATATATATATATACTACGTATGATGGAAATTCTGTCTGTGTGTGTGTTTGTAGAGTAGTTAGCTAACTCCTCCTACATCGTTTTAAAACTTGACACATGAGTAGAATTCATGTCTGGAAACCTCTTAGTATACTCAGATTGTTGAAAAAAAATCAATAATAGGGCCTCTGGAAGGGTTCCTTATATATATAACCAAGGTAAATAAACGCCTTCATTTTCCTTAATTATTTGGTATAAATCAAATTGAGTATGCTTATTTCTTAGTATTTGAACTGTTAGAGTTATTTTCGCATTTTATCCAGTACAACCCTTAAACAAGTAAATAGTATTTTCCTAAACAATAGATCCACTTATTTCGCTTAGTGACTTATTACCCTGAGGGTAATATTCTCTGGGAACACACAAAAGCCCTTTTGAGAGTTATTTACTTTGAATTGTTATTATCTCATATCTCATTAGCCTGATATTACGCAACATGCTTCACAATTTTAGTATGCATACCTTATTAGTATTTCCTCCTATGTTCTATATACTCTGGGAACGCATTAAAGCTCTTTTCGGGGCTACTTTATTTGAATTCTTACTATCGGGTAACTAATTTCATGTTATTACGTAACTGACTTCACAATTGGGGTACTCATAACTTAGTGAGAATTCCTAAAAACAAGATCCTGTGTAAGACACTTCGGTATTCTTTGTAAATGCACAAAAACCGTTTTAAGGGCTACATACTTTGTATTGTTGTTATTGGATTAGCGAAACAATTATGAGAACGGAACCAAGGGATAAGCCCTGCTTTCCCCGGAATTACCGGGTACGTCAGCTAGTATATATATATATAT
>NC_068982.1:35097935-35111837 GCF_001194135.2 Octopus bimaculoides
GAGAGAGAAACAGATAGATAGATAGATAGATAGATAGATAGATAGATAGATATGTATGTATGTATATATAACAAAAGACGGGCTGTATTCCCACGCAGGAAAAAATATAGAAAGATCTGTTGTTGAAAAAGCATTGAATTTGAAAAACTTGTAATTGTTTTTAAATAAATTTACTTACATATATACCAAACTAGTTTCAACAATATTTATTGTTTATCAACTGTAAAAATTTAAAACTACGAAGTAGAAATACATGTTTAAAAGATTCAATGTTTACAAAATTCAGTAATATCAAATATGATTTAAATGTCCTATGAGTTTCCAGTGCTTTTTCCATTCGCAGGTCATTCATAAGGAGGTGTATGTGTTTGGTGGATGATGTTGTATGCTTCCATGTTCACCATACAATAACACCATACAAACACCAGTTGCTGACATCACCTAATTGTAGACCAATGAAATTTTACATCTGATTAAAACCGAACTTCAGTAAATATAACAAAATGACCCTTTAAGAGAGTCATTTAAAAAAAAAACGCCGCAACAAGCGAAAATCCCTGCAAAGAATCACAGATGATGTAACAAAACCTTTATTTTACTATCTTCATTTCTGCCTTGCTTTTCTCCCTTTTAACTCAGTTTGACCGAATCTTTGGCAATCAACGCTTCTCATCGATCATTCCTAACACTATTGAATTTTGTGCATTTTAAAAAAAAATCCGCATTTTTTATATTATTGAATGATGTGAACATTTAATTCATATTTGATATTATTGAATTTTGTAAACATTGAATCTTTTAAACATGTATTTCTACTTCGCAGCTTAAAATTTTTACCATTGATAAACAATAAATATTGTTGAAACTAGTTTGGTATGTATGCAAATAAATTTATTTAAAAACAATTACAATTTTTTCAAATTCATGCGCTTATTCCACAACAAATCTATATGTGTGTGTGTGTGTGTGTGTGCGTGTGTGTGTGTGTGTGTGTTTGTGTGTGTGTGTGTGTGTGTGTGTATTCTTTTATAGAACACTCTAGGACTTAATAATAATTCAGCAATTGTATAAAGTTGAAACGATTTCAAACCTTTAAAAGGACAGGCAGCTTTTTGAGATTCAATCGTGTCTATATTATAGGGATATAACAGCCTTGAAATATTATTTATCATAATAGTAGAGTAGGTCATACGCAGTGTTATCAATATTGATGTGTAAAGATGTGTGTGAGTGTGATATGGAAAACAGAATCACGATAGTCTGGTCTACATCGTTTCCATAACTTTGTAACATCAATGATTTGGCAAGAAACTATCTGAAACAATATTTAAAGTAATTACTTACCAGAATCGAAATAGAATTTAGCCGCAGCCAATAAACTGTCTTTACTAAAGCTTCAACTTAATCAAAAAATGATTATTGAGTAATCTTGTTATTAACGAAACAACTACTAGTCGGATCATTTGATACGAAATCATCCATATATAATAGTCAGACTGAATTACAGAAACGATTCATAACCAACGAAGTACTTAATATTTATTATTTAATATCTAATCTCCTAAAACATTATTCAATATGCAGAAAGCATTATTTAATATTCAAATTCATTATCCTAATATAACATCCTTATCGATTTGACAGATAATAATAGCAACAACAACAACAACAACAACAATAATAATAATAATAATAATAACATTTTACACACATTTAAGAACGCCGACGCAAATATTTCATATGTTGATTTATTTTTCTATTATTGCCATTAAGTCTTTGATACTCAAAATATATGTTAAGAATGAAAAGAAGATATCTAAAACAAATTTCAATAACAATGCTCAAAACTAACATACATTATATATCCACAAGATGATTATAATTAATGGTCATAGTTCACTAAAATGATGTAAGTGTATGTCATATCTGACATATGCTTTTATTTCTGCGAGGTGGCAGAATCGTTAGCACACTTTGAATTTCTTCCGGCTTTACGTACCGAGTTCAAATGCTGCCAAGGTCGACTTTACCTTCCGTCGTTTTTGTGGTCGATAATATAACTACTAGTCAAGTACTGCCGTCAATGTAATCGACTTGACAACTCCTTCCACCCAATTTCAGGTCTTGTAGAAAGAATTTTATATGATAGCATTATATGGTGTTATTATCATTTTATTATTTTCGGCGGCGAACTTGCATAACAGCACGCTGGGCAAAATGCTCAGCGGCGATACGTCCATATTCACATTCCGAGTTTGAAGTCCGCCGAGGTTGATTTTACCTTTCACCCTTTCGGGATCGATAAAATAAGTACCCGTTGAGTACTGGAGTCGTTATGATCAACTTAACTCATCCTTTGAAAATGCTGGCCTTGAGCCAAAAATTGAAACCACATTTCTTTTTCTTTTTTTTTTTTTTTGTAGAATGAAGGTAGGTGCCTAAGAATGTTGCTACTTTTTCAACTGCTTTGTCTTACGCTTAATACTAGTTTTAATGAGGTGGTTGTCATAAGATCCCAATGATCCAGATTTGCGACCAGACAAACGTGTTCTAGTGGAAGTTACTTCACTTTATCTAATTAAGAAACTTTTCTATTTTAGAAACTTCATTTATATCGAAACCTTTATTTTCCAGTAGTTTACACATATCACATTCATTCTTTCGGTTATATCATTTTCTTTGCAATTGTCTTTCATTCAGAAATATACTATCTGATTGAAGAACAGGAGTGAAGTGGAACGTCATAATTGTTATATTGTTATTGTTGTAATTGTTTGACTCTAAGTTAGCCCTGATTAAGCAGATCTCTAATCGCCAACCAATGACAATTCCTCCTTATGCTCATGTATGATGTCAAGTACTACTCTATCCAGCACAGATTTTTAAGACAGTAGTTTGAGATTTGTTCCTGAGAGATTTGGTTGCTATTCTTTCTAACCTCGTTGAGGTTGCCTCATCGTCTCATGGATTAGGTTCAGTTGGTTAAGAAAAAGAAAAATGTGGTACTGAGATGTTTGTGTTTTCCTTAAAGTTTGTGTGATATAACCACCACAAGGTCCAGCCTTTGTTGTTGTGTGGTGGTCTGTGTTCCTTAATGATCCTGAGAGCTACTCCAGCAGGGCACAAGCTCCAAGTAGGGCCTCTTATGCTAGACATGTCAAAGGATAGCAGACAGACTAATAGGAACCCCCTCTTCCTAGAAATAACAATGGGTTTGCGTAGAGCCAACAGCACTTCCCAGAAAAAAAGCAAAGTTATAGAAACATTGAAGACAATTTAAAACCTATAAGAGCCGGGAGGGGGAACCCTTCTCTCAAGAAAAAAATAGGGAAAAGAATTGAATAGATCTCGCATAGAAGGGAAGAGAGGACGCTTTCGAGATACTGAAGCAGAGCTGAAAAAGCACGGATCCTATTGGAGAGAAACATAAAAGACAACCCAGTGTCAAGAACAGTAGAGAAAAACCGTCGATGCCCTATTCTCCGGAGGGAAAGAAGGGCTTAAGTAGTAAATATATATTGCATAAGAGTAATTAAATGGTTTCAACGTCACCGACTGAGTTCACTACAAACTTGTCACTTTCCCTAGAGCGCCATTATTTCTCATAATCTCACAACACTTTCTTGCTTTACATAACACACACACACATACAAAACCAAAGACGCACAGACATGCACGTACACTGGATATTTTCAAATCTAAATTGGTACTAATTGATAAAAAATTAGTTCATTTGTTCACTAAAAGCCAATGAACCTTTTCCTCAAACAGGTTCACATAGGCTTAAACATTTGATTAGAATAGACTTTCTTTGACACTGCAGGAGCTTCCCGTAAGTCAGATGTAGTAAATTGTTTGTACTTATAATCACAGAAATTCACAGTGTGATGATATGATTAATACTAACACTGGAGTACATTCCATTTTTGGGACGGAAATTCTGGTTTAGAAAGTAACTCAAGAGGTTTAATTATGTTGTAGAGGTATACTTCTATATTTGCATTTCAATAGCCAGTCTATAAAACTACCACTATCAAATAAATATTGGCGCCTATCTTTCCGCTTTCAAATATGCTCAAACACACACTTACTCACACTCACACACACACACACTCACACACATTCTCCCCCTCTCTCTCCTCTTTCATTCTCTCTATTCCTCTCAAACATACATATATGCAATATTATAAGAGATCGTTTTTCTTTTTATCAAAGATCCTCATTGACCATTCCTTTACTCTGAGGCTCGATGCACAGTCAATATTTTGTATTGCTATTTCCTGGGATCGACCGTCATACCAAACGTTATCTGCTCTGAACTTCAATCATCACTGACGCTAAACATTCCAGAGATAGGGTTGTCTAATATAAAACCTCATATTACAAATCTATTGTCCATACTGCTATAATAAAACAGTTTAATCTTCAATTACTTTAAGTAGTCAATTAAATTTACATATTCGAAGAAAAGAAATGTCATGCATTCACAGTAAGTGGTGCTTAACTTAAAATAATTTCAATAACTCATGGCAATTAAGTCTTACATAACAAATAACTAACAGAGAGAAGGAAGGGGGCGACTCTACCAATTGCATCCTCAATCCGTTTCACATTTCTGTCGCTATTTCATATAGACGCGAACCATTAATCCACATACATTATTTTCTCCCTGCGTTTTGTTTTTGGTTCTCTCTCCATTTTTCCTCTCAACCCTTTCTGTAGAAAAGCGTATGCTCGAAGCGTCAAAGATTTTTCCATTTTTCCTGAGCGTCAAACTAATACACACCCGCTTGTTCCCTCACTTGTCTTCGTCTTTTTTCTGTAAATTTGTACTATATGTGTGTGTGTGTTTCTGTGTTGTAGTGAAAATGGTACATTCCTTGCCACGTGACAAGGTGGCGGCAAGAATATTAATGCCGACGACAACATACAAGTGTAAGAGGATCCGCATTATAAAAGTGGCGACGAGGACAAACAATTCACGCGGATAACGTTGAAAAAAGAATATTATTTTTTTCACGAGAAAATAAACAATTCATGCGTGCGTCGATGAAAAGTTTTTCACGCGGAGAAATTAAAAACTCGACAGAGTAGTTACAAACCTTTTTGTTGCATATATTTTACCAAAAATTTGTAAAATTATGGAAAACTTGATAGAGTGTTTAGTTGAGTTGCAAAACGGCAACAACAACAACTCAAAGAACAAGAACAACAACAAATGTTTCAGCAACAAATGCTACAACTAATGAAGTCTGTAACAAAACCGGAAAATACGTTTCCGCCAGACTATGCAGCAAATTCAATAAATTAATTTAAATATGACCCGGACGAACGAATCACTTTCGAGGAATATTACCGAAGATTTGAACAAATTTTCGAAAAAGAACGTCAAGATTGGACGAACGAAATGAAAACGCGTCTAATTCTGAGGAAACTGGCGACGATACATCATGAGAGATACTGTAACTTTATATTGCCTAAAAATGTTTCTGACAAAGATTTCACGGACACATTTGACATTTTATGTAGGGTGTTTCGTGAAAATATATCGTTGTTCAACACACGTTGGAAGTGTTTGAATACTGAGAAAAGCGATGACGAAGACTTTACCATATATGTGGGTAGAGTGAACAGAGAGTGCGAGAGATTTAAATTGGATAAACTAACTCCAAACTCGTTCAAGTGCCAGATTTTTGCTCAGGGACTTACTGCTGAAAAGGACGCAGAAATCAGAACGAAAATTCTCGCAATGCTGGAAATGAACCACGATTGAACTCTCCAGAAACTGCCAAAAGAGTGCGATAAGATATTAAAAGTAAGGCACGACACAGAAGAAGTCCAACGCAGAGATTACTTACAAATAAACTTGTTTCATTCGTTGGGCTGCGGCCATGCTAGTGCAGGACTTGAGGGGGTTTTCTGCTAAAAAAAAGTCGGATACTTCTTCTATCGGTCCATTTTATTGAATCGCTATGGGAACGTAAACAAACCAAAAAAGGTTGTAAAGCGATGGAGAAGGAGAACAAACAGAGGTACAAAGTTACACACATACATACATACATACATACATACATACATACATACATACATACATATATATATATATATATATATATATATATATATAGTAGAAGAAGAAACGACATATTGTGTTTAGCTAATTACACGCAACTTGACTCAGTGGTTAGCATGACGGGCTCGCAATCATGAAAGTGGATTCGATTCCCGGACCGGGCTGTGTGTTGTGTTCTTGGGCAAAACACTTTATTTCGCGTTGCTTCAGTTCAGTCAGCTGTAGAAATGAGTTGCGACGTCATTGGTGCCAAGCTGTATCGGCCTTTGCCTTTCCTTCGGACAACATCGGTGGCGTGGAGAGGAGAGGCTAATAGGCATGGATGACAACTGGTCTTCCATAAACAACCTTGCCTGGACTTGTACCTTGGAGGGGTACTTTTTAAGTGCAATCCCATGGTCATTCATGACAAAAGGGGGTCTTAACGTTAAGCATTAATACTTTTAGTGAGCATGTCTGAAAGGAAATTGGCTTGTCTTTAATTAACTATTGCTATCGCGTCTGGAGGCGAATGTTGATGGAAAATAAATTTCACAGCATATCATGATCGATTTGGGATGCATAAGCTCAGCCACCTCATTTATAAACAAAAACAGACCATCAAATTATTTACAAAAGAGGCCATGTTTGACGTTACTTATGGAATGCCAGGCAACCAACGAATAAACCGGTTGTTCGTATGTTGTGACATATATCACACATTGTGTATGTGTGTGCGCGCGCGCGTTTTTTGTAGCCAAGACATTTCTCAAATAGTATACGCAAATAACTCTAAATAAGTTTTGCAGGTAAAATCAACCTAGGCAGAATTCGAACTCAGAACGTAAAAATGGATGAAATACCGGTAAGCATTTTTCCGAACGTGCTAACAATTCTGCCCGTTCACCGCCTAGTATAGTATGTAACATTTATCCCAGGACTTTGTCCGGTATTTAATCGTTCTCATCTGAAGTTTGAAGTAGATTTACGTTAAAGGGAGATAATTCATTGATTTAGAGACTGCAGGGTATTTTTGTCGGAATGTACTGGTTTTCACCAACGGGTTAATATAAATACACACACGCACACCTACACGCACACACATATACGTTGTAGTTTTACACAGCTTCCATCAACTACATTTTGCATACATCTAATAGAAGGTAGTTCCCCAAGATGTTGTGCAGTGAAATTGAACCAAGAACCACATGACTGTAAAAATAATCCTCCTCTTTTTTAATCACACTGCAGTGTCACAGGTTTCTGGAATAAATAAAGAAGTATTCCTTTCTACTCTAGACATAAAGCTCGAATTTTTTTTTTTTTTTTTTTTTTTTTTTTTGTGGGGAGCAGTCGATTAGATTGACCCTAATGCACAACTGGTACTTAATCTATCGCCCCTGAAATGATGAAAGGCAAAGTCGACCTCGGCGGAATTTGAACTCAGAACATAAAGACAGACGAAAAACCGCTAAGCATTTCGCCCGGCGTGCTAACGTTCCTGCTAGCTCGCTGCCTTATAAATAAAGAGATATTTTTTTCTACACTAGGCACAAGACCTGAAATGCTTTGGAGAGAGTGGCCCAGTCGATTAGATCGACCCAGTACGCAACCGGTACTTAATTTATCGACCCCGAAAGGATGAAAGGCAAAGTCCACATCGGCGGAATTTGAACTCAGAATGTAAAGATAGATGAAATACCGCTAAGCATTTCACCCAGCATGCTAGCTTTCTGCAGCTTGCCACCTTATAAATAAAGAAATATTAGTGGAACAATAATTGCACATATCCACTCCAATTAAAAGTGTTTGCTCTATCAACAAATAAATAAACTAGTCAATTATTTTTGTACAAAATTCACTCCTTATCAGCATGCTTTCTATGAGATAATAAATTCCTCGTTACTAAATGGGTCAGTACGGAAAGAAAGATTTTATGCCACTCTTAAGAAGAAACAAAAGAAGACTTGTTTGGATTGACCTGCTGAATTGTTATATCTAGGACTCTTTGAAATTTAATATTTAACACTAAATTCTTGTGTAAAATTTCCGTTTCCTCCTAAGTGTAGTAGTAAACTACAATTGTCCTACAAGGACCTCAATTGTCATGTATATATTAAGAATATAAATAAAAACAAAGCATAATCATTACCGCCTGGCTTTAGGTCATCCACTCATTGATGGTTGTCGCAAGAACACCGTCGCGACATACAGTATACCTCGGGGATTTGGACCTCACGGAGCCCATCTATCCCTCTCTCCCTCTCTCTCTCTCTCTCTCTCTCTCTCTCTCTCTCTCTCTCTCTCTCTCTCTCTCTCTCTCTCTCTCTCTCTCTCTCTCCCTTTACCTCTCTATTAATATATTTCTATCTCTATCTCATCAGGTCTGACGACAACCGATTTCTTCCAGAAAGAAATTGAGAGATTGACTGGCAGACAGACACAAACAGTGAGTGAAAGAGAAGAAATCAACTCCAGAGCAAAACGAAAGGTAAAGTGGACCTCGGCCGGAGCGATTACGGCGAATCAATCTACCGTTGAGATTAGCAAATGTATCAAGTCCATTGTCCATTCCTCACTTATAATCATTAAAAAATCAGCTGAGGTTTCACAAAATTATTTCTCATACACTAAGATACAAAAGAACATTTCCACACAAACTCTTAGCAGTGAACTCAAATACATGTACAGAATTTGCATCAGCACTGCACCTAATGCAATAAATCACTGTGCTTCGGAGCCCATAGAGTAAACTTTGACCAAATGGAGATGAAGAAATATCTTGGATACTAGATCTGAGTATTATGGTCTGTCGTTTCACCGTCTATTTAAGCATCATTGGTCTGCTTACCAAAACTGACCTCGATTATGCAATAACTACAAACGCGTCTGTCCGAAACTAAAGTGCTATTTTTGTATTGTTCTAGTTATTCCAGTCTCTGGTGTTGTACCAATGTCGCAGGATTATAAGCATACTTCTGTTTCCAATATGCTAATAACTTAATAGGCATTGTTTTCAAGAGTGGTGTCAACCCATAACATACAATTCCTCAGAAGATACTTGTTCAGTACTCAGCAAGAAGGTTATTAGCAGGAGACGTGCAAGTCAGCGAAACTGTTAGTCAATACTTTCAAATCTAATAGCAGGTATCTATTTTCCACTAGATCGCCAGAGCCATTGAGAGCCAAGTACTTTTGACACAGCTCCATTTCAGCAAAAGTAAAGTAGTACGGTCAGCTGTTTTTTTAACATTGGTTCACCGTATTCTATCAACTCATTTGACTACACACTTTTTAGTGTCTTTGTATCGCTTTTAAATAAAAATAACATGAGGTATTTTAATGTTCGGATGTAGTTTAAAGAAATGTTTAATTCTGAGACATGGATAACTATTTAAGCATTTTGTAACAGAAATTTTGAATTTGTTTCGTTCTCCAGTAAAATAAACAATATTTAAAACCAATTTGAAGTAAGGAAAACATTAAGGCTATTGTTATTTATAAATCAAAGAACAGGCGTGCATATCACTGGAGAAAGTAGAAAGAAACTGTTCAAAAGAAAAATGTTTCACAAAAAGTAACCAACTTCATTAGTTATATTAGTCAACTTTTTACCTCTCCCAATCTGTTTGTATAATACAGATTCTCCACAACATGGTTTTAGAGATTCGCTTTTGTACGTATCGTCAACAGCTACATTTACTAAAACGCATTGGTTTCTACTGATAACCTTAAAGCTTCGATTTGATCCAACCGAGTATCTTTTAATTGTTTCAATCCTTAGACTACAGTCATGCTGGGGGTACTGTGTTGAAGAAGTTTTAGTCGAATCCCAGTACATTAAAACCTGATACTTATTCAAACTTCTCTTTAGCCGAACCGCTTATTTACAGGTACGTAAACGCACCAATACTGGTTGTCAAGTGGTGATGGAGGACAAACGCGCAGCTACAGACACATTCATATATATATAATATATATATGTATATACATATGTATATATATGTATATACATACACACAGAGACACACACACATACACACACACACACATAGACATATATACAATGGGCTTCTTTCAGTTTCCGTCTATCAAGTTCACTCACAGACATTGGTCGGCTCGAGGCTACTGTAGAAGACACGTACCTAAGGTACCACAATGTGGGACTGAACCCGGAGCCATATGGCTGGAAAGCAAGCTTCGTACCACTAAACCACGCCTGTAGAATTTAAATTAATAATTCATTCCATTTTTTTATATTTATCGGTACGACTCAGAGTTCATATTCCACCACAGGCATTTATTCATATCCCTGAAAAAGGGCAGCTTAATTCTATACACTTCGATTTTACATTTCTTGGAAACACACTCAATCTTGGGGCTGTTACTTTTTATCGAGAGAAAATTTATTGCCGTCCACTGCAGGGAAATAAAAGTGTAAAGTCGAACTTTATGGACTTTTGTAAATTGTAAAATTGATTTATGTAACTACATTTATCAATCAAAGTAAACTATGTGAGATATTTCTTAGATCATCTTTAATTTAGTCACGTATAGTTTCTTATCGTTTGGCTCGAAATAGATATTTTGAATAGAATCAGCATAGTTTAAAATGATCGTATGTGATGTATAGTTTCAAACTAGAGCTAGAATTTAATGAGCTGGAGATCTAATAGCCAGAAACGTAGCATTGCTTTGCAATCTGTTCATCCAGTTTGCAATGGAGCAGTTTGTGGCAAATAACGCTTAAAATGTGTCACTACGTTTCTGTTTATATCGATACTAAATGGTTTTCTCATTGAAACAACGCACAGGAGAGAGAGAGAGACACTTAAGCAAACCTTCAATGGCAAGACCCATTTAATATTTACAAACACACACACATATAGTATGATGTAAACTTATACACGCCCATATATTGTTGTTGGCTCATAGAAAGTAAAGAAAGAATGTCCATTGATAGGAGCGAGGAAGAAAAGACATGGGACATAAATACGCCAGTCTACATAAATATACGTAGTTTAGATGATCAGCTCACTTGACTGATAAAATAACACGCACTTTCACATATATACGACCCCCTCCACACACACACACATATACATACGCGCACACGTATGTGTATATAAATACATATGTATATATACGTACATAAATATATACACGTATACTCGAAAACGATACACACATATATACATACATATGGGTGTGTGTGTGCGTATATATATATATATATATATATATATATATATATATATATATATATATATATATATATATATATATATATATATAAACGTATATGTACGCCTGTTTATGTGCGTATATGCATATCATTTTACGTATTCAAAGAGGGAGAGAAGAGTGAGAGGAAAAGTGAGAAAACTGAGCGAAAACGACTACACAACTAGACAGGTGACAGAGCGTGCAAAATATTACAAAAATAAACAAAATATTAAGAATAAACAATGAATGGAAAACGTCGAAGAAAGAGAGCAAAATATTAAAAAGTAAAAGAAAAAAAACGAGAATAGAAATATTTAGGAGGAAAGTGAAATAAAAACAGCAGAATAATTTGTGATAGGAATAAATAAAAATGAGCGAAAATATTCTTTAATTATATGTGTGTGTGTGTGTGTGTGTGTGTGTGTGTGTGTGTGTGTGTGTGTGTGTGTGTGTGTGTGTGTGTGTGTAGGCGCAATGGCCCAGTTGTTAGAGCAGCGGATTCTCGGACAACACAAAGACACGCAGACACAAAGATATATGTACATATGACAGGCTTCTTACAGTTTCCATCTACCAAATCCATTCACGCGACTTCGGTTGGCCTGAGGCGATGATAGAAGACACTTGCCCAAGGTACCATCTGAACCTGAAACCATATGGTTGTTTATATTCACACCCACGGCCATATACAGAGTTGGCGAAAAATCAGTAAATCAGTAAATCATTTAATTCCAAGATTTATCTATGTTTAAGAACTGAATGAATTTAATGAAAACATTTAAATATGAAACATCATGAAAATTGTTCAAACTGAAATCCTTCTTGAACGACATATTTGTGTATATTCGAGTCAATACTGAATTACAGATAGTATTTATAGAATTTTGATTTATTGTCGGGTGACTTTTGGCCAAAATGTGTGTGTGTGTATATATATATATACATATATATATATATATATATATATGTGTGTGTGTGTGTGTGTGTGTGTGTGTGTGTGTGTGTACACACATACCTGTATATAGATGTGCATATATATATATATATATATATATATATATAAACATATATATATTATTTAATTGAACGCGACGCATCCATTTCCATCTGTTTGTGTGTGTGTGTGTGTGTATATAGGTACAAATTATTTAAAATTATTTAATGTACACAGTATGCAGTTACGAGCTACTTATTTCTTCATGCATTGGAGATGTAGTCTAGGCAAGTTTTAATAACTTGCCTTGTGTCTCCAAGTTATCCTCCGACTCTGAGTACATGGCCTATTCAATTTGAAATCAGGATGCTAGAATAAGAAATATCACGAGAAAATATTAGAAGAACGCGGATGCAAAACGTGGAGAAGTGAATTACCAAAAAATAAGGTCTCCCATCTCATCCGTCTCACGAGCTCTTCAACTTTCTCGAGAGGTTCCCGAGGTATAAGTTATTCGATGGTGTACGTATATTCTTAGCAGAGTACAACTTGTCTAAACTACATCTCCCATCCATGAGACTATTAGTAGCTCGTAACTCTATACATTAAATAATGTTTATCTCTCACTGGATAGAATAATTTTGTTGATTGTAACTTAACGTAAAACCAAACCATATGCCTTCAACACGTGGTTTTCTACTGCAAATTCATAATCTACCCATGTTTTGCGTGATAGCTACGTTAAGGTGAATAACTAAAGATTCTGCCATTACGAAGGTGGAGCGCTAAGCAGCGATAAGTAAAATTGCAATGTTATTATCAGTCCGAATATGCCTGATGCACGTTGGAACTGTAAAACAAGCTACTCACTGCGTTTTGTCACGGAGAATATATCTCGCTTGTTGACAAATGGTGTGTATACATCTAGAACAGCCCGCAGCGCCACCTACCTAAACTGTGAGATGCTAGCATTTCGGAGTAGTCATCTCCTCTTCGGTCACAGACACCAGGCAGAGGACGCTACGAGCTGATTGAAGAGATTGCCTCTCTTATGCATTTCCAGTTACCGTACGGTGACTGGTAGCACTATTCGGCGGCTCGCTGTAAGTAAATTACGGTGGAGGAGCGCAAAGCAGTGATAAGTAAAATTGCAATGTTATCATTAGTGAGTAGCATGTTCCCCAGTTCGAACGTGCATCAAGCATATTTGGACTGATAATAACAGTGCAAAGATTCTATCAATTTACACACTAAATTTATACTACATGGATTACTCTGCTAAAAATATACTTACACCACAACTGATTCGGCTGAATTCTTTCCAAAAGCAAAGATAGGAAGGTATTGATTCCTTTCCTATAGTGTTATCCATATACAGATATAGTAATTTTCTACGTACATATAACATGTACTCTATGTTTCCTGTTGTATTTGTACCATTGTGGACATATTCTTTTACTTGTTTCAGTCGCTTGACTGAGGCCATGCCGAAGCACCACCTTTAGTCGAACAAATCGACCCCAGTACTTATTCTTTGTAAGCCGAGTACTTATTCTATCGGACTCTCTTGCCGAACCGCTATGTTACGGGGACGTAAACACACCAGCATCTATTGTCAAGCGATGTTGGTGTGACAAACATACATATATATATATATATATATATATATATATATATATATATATATATA
>NC_068982.1:35111847-35114662 GCF_001194135.2 Octopus bimaculoides
TGTCGCGCAGTGGGACTGAACCCGGAACCATGTGGTTGGTAAGCAAGCTACTTACCACACAGCCACTCCTGCGTCTATATATGTGCATTGTTTCAAAACTGTTTCATGTGTCTGCTTTGCCTCGGTGTTTTGGTGCAGGAGTGGCTGTGTATAAACGCAGGAGTGGGTGTATATAGGTGCGCGTTTGTGTATGTGTACGTGTGCGTATGTGTGAGTGAATGTGTGCATGTGAGTGAATCTGTGAGTGAATGCATGAATGAATGAGTGTGTGAGTAAATGTTTGTGAGCGAGTTAATATTTGTATGTTAGAGCGAATGTTTGTGTGAGAGAGAGAGAAAGTGTGCGTGTGTGTGTGTGTGTGTGTGTGTGTGTGTGTGTGTGTGTGTGTGTGTGTGTGTGTGTGTGTGAGTGTGTGTGTGTGTGTGTGAGAGAGAGAGTGAGTGAATGTGTATCCAAAACTGTGAATATGCTTTCCAGAAGATAATACGCTATATAACATCACGGTGTGCTGAAAGGTTCCTGGCTTTGGGTAAAAGAAAATACAGAAGGATCAGTTAATTATGATTTTATTCAACATATTCCCCTTTCAGATTCACACACTTATTGCAGCGGTCGTTCAGTTTCTCTAAGCCTTTTAAAAGAACCCGGAAAGTTAGGCCTCCAACCAGTCCTTTTGCGACACCCTTAAAGCCAGGAATTTTTCCCTCCCTCTCATATATAATAAAGAAATTAAAGAATATAGTCGATATAAAGCAGTAAAATGTAAAAACGAGAGAAGTGTGACGATTGTAAGCTATGATACAAACAAAGAATAAATAGAATGAAAGTTATTGCGTTACAATGAAAAAAAAATAAAAGAAAAAATTGAGGAATAATATAAGGTAGTGAAATGTAAAGTTCAAGACGAATGAACTATATAATATGAAGAAGATGCAAACAAATTTATTACGAAGATACATGGAGAATAGATTTAGATGCTGTAAAACTATAAATGAACGTTCGGGAAACTATGGAAAGTATCTTCATAGGAGCCAAGTTCTTTGAGAATTTTGAAAGATCACGTGAAATGTGATGGCTAGAAAACGGCATTCTTTTGTTCTTTTGATTTCAGATTCTTTATATCCAAAGATTGTTCTTAGACATAGATAGACATATACGAAATATTTCTATAAATAAGTTTGTTTTGTGAGAGTTCTTACTTTTTTTTTTGTTCTTTCCTTTTTATTTTTCAATAACAGTATCGTAATCTGAAGAATATTTTTCCCGGTCCGGAACAATGAAAGAGAAAACTTCACTGCTAATGTTATTTCTTTTGGAATCGTTGATAATGAGACTAGCGGTTAGGAGCGCACGAGCAAGACAGACACTTCAAAAATATGTAGTCTGAGGTAAAAGATTGCTCGTGTTACTTGGTGCGAGGCATCTTGGCATCCATCTAACTACCTCACGAGAAATCTGTCTAACTGCTGTTGTTGCAGCTATTGTCCTTTAAATTGAGATCATCTTTAGTCGAGCTATTCAGACTAACAGTCAGAGACATTCCAACCGTGGCCATCCTTTTTTTTTTCACCTAGATACAGTGACATCTGGAACTACGTTATCTAATGTATTCATTTTTTTTTATAACACGGTCAGGTATGATTTGATGCAGGTTTAGTTGGAGCAAGTATAAGCTTGTTGGTAGTTCTGTGCTAACTCAGCATGGTACCATTATGAGGAATCTACTTATAGAATGGCATAAAGATATCTTCTCAGAAATAAAAATTTTTAAGCTTCCTAGCATGATATTATAAATCAACTCACTTCCGATACCGACTTGCCCAAGACCGCCTTTGTTTTCATCATACACTCTTCCTGCTTGAAAGTGATCTAAATTAAAACCTTTCCGTCATGTTAATTTATGTTCGAAATAAGGCGACGAACTGACAGAATCGTTAGCATGTCTTTATGCTCTGAGTTCAAATGCCATCGGGGTCGACTTTGCCTTTCGTCCCTTCGGAGTCGATAAAACAAGTACCAGTTGAGCAATGGGCTCGATAAAAACTGACTTACCCACTATCCTGAAATTGGTGACCTTGTGCCAGAATTTGTTCCAAATACCTGCTTAATAACGACAAAGTTACTTTACTAATTTTTTTAATTATTTTCAAACTTCATGGAAACAAAGACTGCATTTCAGCAGAAATACGGCAATAAAAGGGTTAAAGGAAGTATGGGTAATATTTATCGAAAAGCGGGCTGTATGAGACACGGCTGTCATCAAGCAGACTGCACTACTGGTAAAAAAAAAATAGAAAAATTTTAAAAATTAAGGCAATGGTTCGTTAGTCATGCGATTCAGAAAATCCTGCAGCACGGAGGTTGTCCATGACGGCTTTGAAGTTACTTTAGTAAGATGAATTTATTTCAGTTTGGCAAGTTCAAAGCAACAGAAACTTAAACAACTAATTTTATACTAATGATCTAATAATAATAATAATAATAATAATAATAGCTTCAAATTTTTCCACAAGAGCGGCCATTTAGGGGAAAGGGATGAGTCGATTACATCGACCCCAGTTTTTCACTGGTACTCGATTTATCGACCCCGAAAGGATGAAAGGTAAAGTCGACCTTGGTGGAATTTGAACTCAGAACGTAGCCGCAGATAAAATGCCGCTAAGCATTTCGTGCCGCGTGCTAACGATTCTGCCAACTAGCCGCCTTAAAATAACAATAATAATAATAATAATAATAATAATAATAATCCTTTCTACTATAGACATACGGTCTGAAATTTTGGGAGAAGGGAGTAGTTGATTACACCTACCCCATT
>NC_068982.1:35119766-35122951 GCF_001194135.2 Octopus bimaculoides
GATCTACATATATACATATATGTACTTATATTTGTTTATATATTTACATAGACACATACATACATACATATAAATAGAAAGAGAGAGAGAGAGAGATGAACAAATACACACACATATATACATATGTGTATCTCACACACATACATACATGTGACGGTATCGACAAGAGTATCAGATGTTGTTATACATCGCTTGTCACAATACGCTTCACATAGTTTTAACTTTCGTATGACGCCACGACGCTGGCTAGGCGAGCAGGCCAGCATTACCCCTGATTGAAAGATTATTCCGTCGCAGGGTAAGCCATAGTCGAGTGAACTGGAGCTAGGTAAAACGAAGTAGAGTAATCTCTCGCCATATCGCGGTTCACGGTTAATTATTTAAGCTGACGTCGATTCCTCCGTCGGTGCTGTTTTGCATTTATAGTAAAATAAAGATATTCAAATTCTAAAAATTACAGAGCGGTTTTGCCGCGGCAATGTTTTGTGAGTTTTAACAGTACTCCTGCTTTTATGAGTACTTGCGTATAACGGTCTAATGGTATTGATCTTTATCTTTTATCTGTTTCAGACATTAGACTATGGCCATGCTGGGACACTGCCATGAAGAATTTTTAGTTAAATGAATCGATTGCAGGAATTTTCATTCTTATTCTATAAGTTTCTTTTTGCCAAACCCCTAGATTCCGGGGACGTAAACACAAAGCAACACCGGTTGTCAAACTGTGATGGGGGGTTCAAAGAAGCGCGCGCACGCACACACACACACACACACACACACACATACATATATATATACAGGACAGTCTTCATTCAGTTTCTCTCTACCAAATCCACTCACAAGGGTTTTGGTAGGTTCGAGGTTACAGCAGAAGACACTTGCACAAGGAGCCACACAGCGGGACTGAACCTGGAACCTTGTGGTCGGGAAGCATGCTTCTTACCACACAGCCCCGTCTGCACCTGGTTTCATTTATGTTCTTATCCGAGAAGCCTTCATTTGCCAAAGTTGCTAAAATGATACTAATGCAATGTAATAAATTTAATGCATCTATCGTACGAGGGGTGCTGAAAAATTCTTTGCTTTGGCTAAAAGAAAAAAATACAGGAGAATCAGTTAGTTATGATTTTATTCAACATATTCCCTTCTCAGATTTACACACTTATTGCAGCGGTATGCATATATGTTTGTATGTATGCATGTATATGTGCAGATTTGTAAGTTTCGCTTTATGTATGTATGTTCATGCATATAGTTGTACATCTAGAAAGCTCATATTTAAAATGATAAACTTCTGGAAAGTTTTACAGATATTTACAGTTCCAGTGATGGATTGGATCTGTAGTCTTCGAATTAGCTTTTACCTTTCTGGGTTTGAGAAGCATAATTTCTCAAGATTGGTATTTAGGCAGTATGTTACATATCCTAGAGTTCCAATAATTACTGAACTTGTAATCTGGATAGAGTAACTGCAGATTTCGCAATAGTTCAGCTTTATGTTAACATCCGCTGGGCAGCTAATGTTTGCGTATATACGTATGGTTTGTTGGTCGGTTGGTTGGATGGCTAGCTAGCTGGTTGGCTGGCTGGCTGGCTGGCGGGATGGATGGATGGATGGATGGATGGATGGATGGATGGATGGATGGATGGATGGATGGATTGCCATAACCATACTTTAAGCCCTCAGTTTCTGACGTAGCCTTACGAGCGCTGTTGTAAAGTACGGCGTGTCTCCAGATCTGATTACACAGCCGATATTCTACGAGGAAAGAGAGTGACAAGGAAAGAGAGAAAGAGAGAGAAAGAGAGAGACTGACAGTCAGACAAAAACAGAAAGACACACAGAAACAGAGATAGGGTATGTATTTATATATTATGTATGAATGTATGCACGCATGCATGTATATATACGTGAGTGTACATACATATATTATATATTATGTGTGTGTGAGAGAGTGTCTATACACACACACATACACACACAGAGGGTTCGTCAGATTTTTGAGGTCACTTGTATTAATTTAGAAAAAGACGCATAGTTCACCAAACAAATGTAGTATTCGCCAACAAAATTGGTACAAATAATCTTGAAAATGCTTTTATCACACCTATTCACTGAATCCACCATTAACATTAATGGCTGCTTTTATACAGGCTCAGAAGCGTTGATACGACCGAATCAGATGATCTTTAACAATTTGTGACATAGAGCTAATTATGGCAGACTTGAAAGATCGTATGGTCTTGTGGAGAGTTTTGATTGTCCTCTCTACTACGCCCCATGCGTAAATGTTCAGTGGATTGAGGACTCGTGAGCTAAGTACGTGAGAGGACATAATCATGGAGATTAGTACGCATCCATGCTTTGACTGTCCGAGCCTTATGAGACAGTGCAGTCTTGCTGGAAGACACACGATCTTCCGTTGCATACTCTGTCTAACCAGAGCCTCACAACTTTCTCAAACACACTTGCGTAGACAGTGGCATTAACTCTTACGTCCTGTGAAAAAGCAGAAGGAGGCATGACATTCCCCTCGTTGCTGATGACTCTCAGAACCATCACAGCTGCTGGGGATTTTGTATGCCTGACTGATGGAACCTCAATCGGGTTTCTGCATAACCATTTGTTGTTCTTTCAGCTTACTTTTTTTGGCCCTGATCAGATTTTTTCCACGTCGTTGAAAAACCAAAGTTTTCCAGCCTCTTAGTGTTTTAACTTGTTTAGCAAGCGCTTTGCATGGATTGAATGATTTTCTCTTGTCACATCTGACATAAGTTGATCACTACGCATCACATTTATTTCAATATTTCTTGTTAATAGAGACAGAGCCGTTTTCTAAATTAGATCCAAGGCTCCTTCATTGGAATTTCAAAATCAACAACAGGCTATTTTTGTTTGTATATATGTATATATGTATGTATGTATGTATGTATGTATAAATTGTGTATGGATTAGATTGCTTTGAATTAATTTTCCTGACTCTTTATGCTCTTTACATCCTGGGTTCATTCCTACTGCATGATACCTTGGGCAAGCGTCTTCTACTATGGCTTCGGGCCGACCAAAGCCTTGTGAGTGGATTTAGTAGACGGAAGCTGAAAGAAGCCTGTCGTATATATGTATATATATATATATATATATATATATGTGTGTGTGTGTGTGTGTGTGTGTGTGTGTGTGTTTG
>NC_068982.1:35122961-35124772 GCF_001194135.2 Octopus bimaculoides
ATATATATATATATATATATATGTGTGTGTGTGTGTGTGTGTGTGTGTGTGTGTGTTTGTGTGTCTGTGTTTGTTCCCCCAACATCGCTTGACAACCGATGCTGGTGTGTTTACGTCCCCGTAAACTTAGCGGTCCGGCAAAAGAGACCGATAGAATAAGTACTAGGCTTAGAAAGAATAATAAGTCCTGGGGTCGATTTGCTCGACTAAAGGCGGTGCTTCAGCATGACCGCAGTCAAATGACTGAAACAAGTAAAAGAGAAAAAGAGAAAATCCCTTCGAGGTTAACTTTTCCTTTCGTCCTTTCGGGGTCGTTAATTATTGTAGTAGTCATGTACAGGGTCGATTCCTGTCTATATATATATTTATCGTTCTCTAGAGAAAATTGATTGTGGGCTGGCCTCCTCCAGTTTAAATAATTCTCTCTAATATAGGCACAAGGCTGAAACGTTAGGAAAAAGGGCCGGTCAATTATATCTACGTCATTGCTAGACTGTTGCTTATTTTATCGGCTACGAAATGATGCAAGGCAAACTCAACCTGGGTGGAATTTGGACTCAAAACGTAAAGCCAGAAAAAATGCCACGAAGCAGTCAGACTCTGCCAGTTCGCCACCTTTTGCCGTGCTTAATAATGCCCAGAATGTCACAATGGTGCCCCTGGAACTCCGTCCAAGCGTTTAAGCCCAAGGAAATACATATGCATACACATATGTATGTGTATATATGGGTGTGTATGTATGTATAAATTCATAGATACGCCCGCATGAGTGAGTGTGTGTGTGTGTGTGTGTGTGTGTGTGTGTGTGTGTGTGCGTGCGTGCGTGTGTGTATGCAAAGCTGAGTATTGAAAAACTATAACGTTACTTAACAACTACCACACAGCTTCTATTCATTGGATGTTTACCATAGAGCTATGCAAGAGCTAACCTTTGTTTTGCTTTGTTTTGTTTTGTTTTGTTTTTTTCCTACACCCACCATCGCCGTCTATTAGATGTTTTCCGAA
This sequence comes from Octopus bimaculoides, assembly GCF_001194135.2. NCBI lineage: Eukaryota > Metazoa > Mollusca > Cephalopoda > Octopoda > Octopodidae > Octopus > Octopus bimaculoides. The sequence goes on from NC_068982.1 coordinate 35,123,967, forward strand.
ATGTGTAATACGATAGTATCATTCGAAGAAAATGAAGAGATATGTCAGTTCTCGCTCTGCTATTTCGATTGAAAGAACCTATAACACTCGCTCCACAACGTTCCAAGAACCGCCTCGTCACTGCACAGCTTAAAAGCCAACAGGCAATTATGCAGACGGAATTTTGTAACTGGTTTTTATACCAAGAAAGAAGGGAAACAACTAGAAAAAACAACAACAACAACAACAACAACAACAGAAGCAACAACAACAATAATAAACAATAAAAGCACCAGCAGTAACAACTGGCTGGCGATGTTCCTAGTTCCACATGGTGCCAGAAGGAGGAATCCAAACCTTATTAACTGATAGCCCAACTCTTATTAATTTACACGATACTTTATCAGTTTAACTTATAAGCTAATTACATGGCTAATATAAAAATTACAAGGATAGTGAAATACGTTACAGGTTTCTGAAATATATAAACAAATATTTGGATCGCTAAAAATATTCGAGTAGCTTATCAATACGACGCTACTATATAACTCCTTCCTTTACGACACTCTAGACTGCGATCGTTGCATCATTCTCTACATTAGATTATATTACTCTCAAAACACGCCAAAACAACGTCTCGCAGTTCTATCGTACAGTAATATTTAACATATACCTAATCTATAAAACTGTTTTAGAGCAACAATAACAACAGCAACAACAACAACCAGAATGTATAAGACATCTACAGTTTCCGGAACAGAAATTCAATACGCATACTTTATATATCTATATTCTTACATACGTGTATGTATATATATATATATATA
>NC_068982.1:35125088-35132791 GCF_001194135.2 Octopus bimaculoides
ATATATATATATATATATATATATATATATATATATATATATATACATACATACATGTATTTTTATATATATAAATATAGATATATAGATATATATATATACGCATACGTGTGTGTACATGTGCGTATATGTGTGCGTGTGTGCGCATGTATATAGGCACCAACACTTAAAACACATTTGCGGACATACAGACACTTGTTCACATGTTGAGGCAGACAAGCATTCCTCTACAACCAGCATATACCCGCAAAACCCGACAGTGTTGGAATCCAGACACACACATACACTCACGCACAAACACGCACACACGCACACATACATATATATCTATAAATACAAGTACACACACATGCACATATATATATGCGTATGTAGCTGTGTGTGTATGTCTGTGTTTGTGTGCATGTTTATGTATTATATATAGAATTGCATTACTTCCATAAGTCAGATATGTGTATACAGGAATCATGTGTATATGTGTCTTTGTACATGTGCGTGCATCAAAGTGTGTGTGTATATGTATGTGTGTGTGTGTGTGTGTGTGTGTGTGTGTGTGTGTGTGTGTGTGTGTGTGTGTGTGTGTGTGTGTGTGTGTGTGTGTGTGTGTGTGTGTGTGTGTTCCAAGGCTGCATGCTTGTGTGTGCAAGTATACTCGAACAATTTATAATTCTGGTTATCACTTATGTCTTGCACAATAAACATATGCAAGTTATATATGTGTGTATATATATATATATATATATATACACCAACAGACAGACAGGCAGACAGGCAGACAGGCAGACAGACAGCCAGATAGATAGATAGATAGATAGATAGATAGATAGATAGATAGGTGGATAGATAGATAGATATTGGAGAAAGAGAGACAGACAGAGGGGGAGGAGACATCCTTCTTTTGAGAGGGGGAGAAGACATCCTTCTTTTGGCTCTCGAGCCTATCCCTCTTAAAGCCTTGACTTAGCCTATTACTTCGTGAAAGAATAAGAGAGGGCTGGTTTAAGAGAAATAGAAGAATCATCTCCCGTATAATGTTGGTACTTTATTTATGGACCCTGCTCGAAATAGCAAATGCAAGCGTCTCTTTTTCCTTGTAATACTGGTGGTCTTGTATCTTCTAAATTGTTTTCGATTATTATGGTCAATAAGAAGAGAAAAGATTGTCAAACTAATTTCGTTACTTCGACATCCAACTTCATTCATATGCCCCTTGGTCATGCGAATCTCAGATATTTCTCAGTGATCGATCGAGAACAAGTTCTACTTCATACGATACCTCTTAGGGTCTTAATTTTGATTCTTCATTTTGATCATTGCTCTGAAGCATTCAATGATCACCACTTGATGCCTATCCTGTGTGCGGAAAGTTTCTGTTAGATTTTCAGAGCTTGGATTATTTCAGTTCGGCGGCATCTACTTCATGACTATTCTAAATTCGCTCTCTTAACAGTTTCAATTCACATGATCCTATAGGGGCCAATATAGGGGCCAATATAGGGGCCAGCAGTTAGGTATATTGAGGGCTATTTCACTTCAACTGGGATACAGATCAATAGTGTATCGTCGATTTTACCGTTCATCCTTTCGGGGTCGATGAAATAAGTACCAGTTGAGGACTGGGGTCGTAATTGAGTGACCCACTCCTCTGAAAATTGTTGGCCTTGTGCCAAAATTCGAAACCAATATATAACTGCCTGTTGACACTGCGAATTGGCAATGTCTTTAAAGTACTCTGCAGTATTTGTTCCGGCTCTTTATGTTCTGAGCTCCAAATTCACTGAAGTCGACTTTCCCGTTCATCCTTTTGGAATCGATAAAGTATTTAACAGTTCAGAACAATAGATTAATGGAATTATCAGATCGTGATAACATGACTTGCAGTAACTCCAACTCTGTGCATTTGAGTTCAAATCCTGCCTTGTCACCATAAAGCGGTGATGCTCTCGTCAGGATGGAATTGCGACCTATAGATAGTATCAGCAGTCTGGAAACCCTATAGAAACACATTTTGACCGTTTGATCAGAAAATCGACTGTCACTATTATTCGCCTTTATATAAGGACAGATAACTACTCGCAACCAACGAGTGCCACTGCCTTAGATAGAAGCTTACCTTTTCTTAATCTCAGATATCTCATAAGAATCAGAGTGCATTGTTAAATTCGGAAGATAATAAGCAGAAACTACTTCCCTCCAGGTCTATGTCCACCACTGCCAAAAACTTAAAATTCATCGGCTACCCAACGGTAAAATCCAACGAACAAGCTTTATGAGGGAGTGCTGAAAGGCTCCTGGCTTTGAGTAAAAGAAAATACAGGGGGATCAGTTAATTATGATTTTCTTCAATATATTTCCCCCTCTCATTCACACACTTACTGCAGCAGTCCTTCAGTTTTTCTAAGCCCTGTAAAAGAACTCGGAAGGTTGGGCCTCCAGTCAGGCATTTTGTTATACCCTTAAAGCCAGGAACTTTTCAGCAACACCTCGTATATTCAAAGCTGATGTTGGAGATGCGATTCAGAATGAAAATATAGTGCTACACTTGTCTACTAAGGTGATTGTTTCGGCTTCCTCATGTGGGCTTGAGTCCTGTATTTGTGTATTTTATAAACGACGTATATTCAATACATAACATCATGTCGATACTATATTATTAGATTCAATCTTAGAGTTATCAAGAATCGCCAAGTTACAGGGACGTAAACAAACCAGCACTAGGTACGCTAGGTAAATGCTGTAATGGATTACTAGGGCTCCAAGGTTATAGCCGAGACAGTAGTTATGGGTTATGGACCTCGTCTTATATATATATATATATATGTATGTATATATACAAATGTATATATACATGCATACATATATATACATATATATACATATATATATATATTATATATTATATATATATGCATGCATATATATATGCATATATATATATACATATATGCATGCATACATACATACATTCATACATACATACATACATACATGCATACATACATACATAATGCATGCATACGCGGTTGATTTTGCTGAAATTCTAATTAAGGAACCTTGGATCTAGGTTAGAGACCGGCTCTTTCTCTATTGGCAAGAAATCTTGAAATGTAACTAAATAATGACATACATACATGCATTGTTCCCTAAAAGCAGTGTGTGTATTTATGTATGTATGTTATGTTTTGAATAATAATTGTTTATGAAATAAAATTTTAAGATTCGATATCTGTGTGCATATATGTGTGTGTGTGTAGCATGTATGCATACATTGTTAGAGAGAGAAAGAGGGTAGCATATTCGAACTGTGGATGTTTAGTGTACAATCTTATTTAGCAACTGAGGCACTCAAATATTCCATTAAATCGTTTCTTATTCTATGTAGTTATATAACGCAAGGGAATTTTCCCGTTGTTCCGTTGAATCTGCCATCCACCGTCCCCAGCATGCGATTATAATGAAGCTGTATTTTTTTCCGAGATCACATTGCTAACAACATATGTCAGAAATAATCCAGCTAGGTTTTGAACAGTTCTGTGCATGTACACAAGTATGTATATATATATATATATATATATATATATATATATATATATATATATATAATATTATATATTTTATTATATTATATTAACACTGAACAGCTAAATGAATAAAAACGCTAAGATATTCACAAGAGAATTCGAACACACATCCTTCAGCAATTGCAGAGTAGATCGTGAATTATGTAATTTAACTTTGTGCTACATTACCATATTGTTTTTATACCCTTTTATTTTGAGTCAAAACAGTTGAAATAACAAATGCTCTTATAGCCGTCCATGTTTTTGTATTCTAAACTTCAATATTTCGCGTGTAACGTCATAATAATTCTAATATTCTCTCGAGATGTCATGCCCGCATAAGAATAAGGAACCAGTATTAATATTATCTGCAGGAACTTTTACATAAAGTAAAAACACTGCCAACAGAATACTTCAAAAGAATACAGTATTACAATATTTCCAAAACGGGGACGAAATAGAATGTTTTAACAAAGCAGAAATAATGATTAACATTTTAATGTTGTGTTCGCATTTCATTTATTCATATGTTTTAAAATATTATTTTAAATGTAGGAGACATCCATTCGTGTATATCACAAAATATTTTGGTATCTCAAGAGAATTATAACATGGTTGGTTATGACCTTAGATATTTGTGTCTTTCTATGTTGGCTGCTGAGATACATTAAATATGAATTAAAATTTCATTAAGCAACATGTAAATTTTGCTTAATTTTACATGTAAATTATCCCATATGGTGAATATGAATGGAAACGCCATTACTGGAAAGAGAAACATAACGAGTCAACAAAGCAGCTTCAATGTAATCACTGGATTTAACAGAAATAACAGCCAAATCTCCTTCAGTTCACACGTTACAGGCCGTAACGTTTGAACTGCGGGTAATTGAGGGACGATATTGTGGATAATGCATCAAGTCTGAGGAAAAGCCTCTGAACATAGATCTATTCGATTAATTATAACCTGACGCTGAGAAATAACAAAAGCATACCGTATTTTCCGGCATACAAGTCGAATTTTTCAGTTCAAAACTTATAGCCAAAATAATATAGGTCGACTTATACACCAAGACAACTTTAGAGGAGGTAAAAATTCCATGAGAATGCAACAGGATTTGGAAAGATAGTGATAATGTTTGAATGTTTACACTGCATGTATACACTATATATTACGTTGACTTGCATACCGGAAAATACGGTAACTTCTAGTGCTATTGCAACAATAACAACGTTGAATTCTAATATAGGCACAAGGCCACACAATTTGAAGGAGAGGGAGTACTTATTCGGTACATATTGTACTACCCGACAAAACGATTAAAGACAGAGTGCACTTTGACGAGATTTAGTAGCATGAAATTGTAAGTAAATATTGTTGCCTGCAAGCCGACCTCAATCCTCGCGCCATTACATAACCCACAATCAGAACTGAAAGCGTTTGCTAAACTTTTATTTGGGTCAACTGGGCAATCAGGTTTCGGGGATTTATACGAGTGATCTTGTTTCACCCAGACAATGTTCGAGCACACAAGTCCTTGCTCTCAACGGCCATCGTGTGTTACTGGCTTTGAACTGGTTGATCACCTTCCCTAATCTCTGGATTGGGCCCCATCTGACTTTTATCTGTTCCTCAACATGGAAAAACACTTGACTGGGAAACATATTGCAGGGATGATGACGTCATGTCTGATGCTGTTGACCAACAGAATTAAAGCTTCTTCACCAATGGCATCCAAGCACTGTAACACCCATGGAAGGAGTGTGTAGATCGCATGAGTGACTGTTGAAAAATAAACCTCATCTGATCATATTCCATGAGCGTATTTTGGTCAGCCTACGTATTTTTCAGTAGATCTCGTAAAGGCCTCTGTGTTATTGAATAAGTAGCTTTCATTTTAAAATCTCACTGGACACAAGAATTTCAACAACCATTGTGTATAAACTTCTGAATTTTTTCTTACCATAAACCTGTCAGCTGTCGCCTTCGAGGCGGCTTGATCGATGCCTTATCTGGTTGTTTGCATGTTTCTATAATTTTGTATTACTCATTGGCTACCAGCACGACTGCTGCAACCACCACCTCTACCCCCACACACAAACATACACAATAATTCAGTGTTCACCTTTCGTAGAAAAATGGCATTGAAGAGTATGCCTATGAATTCTTGCTGTTGCTTTGGCAGTTATCGTTCCAACATTTTCCTTGCTTATTTTGTTGGTTTCTTTTAGCTTATTCTGGTTAACTATGAGACCGTGCCTTTCTGTGCTGTTGATGTTGTTGTTGTTGTCGTCGTCGTCGTCGTATATGTTGTATTTGGTGTTTTTTCTTTTTTGTCTTTTCACGGCAACGGGCTTTTTTTTTTAACTTTTATATTACTGTAGAAGTTACAGTGGTTTGGGTGATGGCAGGAGGGCTTGCATAATATTTAGTGTGGCTCATCAACTGAGACGTGCTATAATCTAGGCTCCCTTACAGTGGTCATTTTACAAGAATCAGGAGAAAATGAAGAAAAAGGAGGAGGAGCGAAAGCTGGTTTGTGCACGTTGGGCAAGTATTTTCTATTATGACTCCAGGCCGACCAAAGTCTTGTGAGTAGATTTGGTAGACGGAAACTGGGAGAAGCTCATCGCATATATGTATACGTATATGTGTATGTATATGTATATGTGCATGTGCGTGTGTATGTCTGCTGGAGGCCATATAGTAGCAGACTCTTGCCCAAGATGCCAAGTAGTGGAAATGAACACAAAACCATGCAGTTGGAAAGCAAACTTCTTACCATGCAGCCAAAAAGTATTAATTATCACATTTGTCAATCCAATCATACATTTAATTCACATAAGTCATTTATTAAAGTGGACTGTTTTAGAGGAAACACTAAATCGAAGAATACAAAAAATGTACATTCAAACTGTCTGGATGTAGCAATGTGTGTTCCTAGCAGCTAGGGACAGTGTAAGAACGACATGGCATCGTTTTTCCTTATATTTCTCTAACCTACAAGAAATATCTCACTTCCGTTCCTAAAGCAACGACTTCCATATGCTTTCAGGAATCAATGTGTCACAGATGGGGAACATCAAAAGCCTGCATAGCTCTTGGACCTGAAAGTTGGTTACCGATGCCATATTAATTCATCGTCGTGTTATATCAAATTCTCGGCAACCAAATGGAAATATTCTCCATTGCAACTGCACTAACAGCAGAAAGCAGAAACAGTCGTCAGCAATTCCTTTTTCAGTATTTCAATTATACTACTACTACTACTACTACTACTACTACTACTACTACTTCTTCTTCTTCTTCTTCTTCTTCTTCTTCTTCTTCTTCTTCTTCTTCTTCTTCTTCTTCTTCTCTTACTTCTCTTCTTCGCCACCATCATCATTATCATCGTCACCATCGTCATCGTCGTCGTCGTCGTTCTCCCCCTCCTCCTCCATCTCCTCCATCTCCTCCATCTCCTCCATCTCCTCCATCTCCTCCATCTCCTCATCCCCTCCTCCTCCTTCTTCTACTGTTTTGCTCCTACTCCTCATCCTCATCCTTCCTCTTCTTCTATATCTGTTTTTATTACACAAATTTTATCACTGTATATGTGTGTGTGTGTTTATGATAACATTCTTCTTCTTTTACTTCTCCTTCACCCACCCACCCTCCTTATTTTTCTTCCTCCATATCATTATTATTATTATTATTATTATTATTATTATTATTATTTTGCCAGGGCAGTGAAGTGGCAGAATAGTTAGAACATCTGACAAGATTCACCGTGCTTCTTCATCATGTTGAACAGTTAATCCCTACGCATTTTTTCTCTCTCCGACCTTTTTATCTTTCGTTCTCCATTTTTCCCCTCTCAATCTTTCATGTCGAAGAATGTAGGCTCAAAACGTCGAAGACATTTCCATTCTTCCCGAGTGCCAAACAATTTTCTGTAAATTCGACCCCACGCACCCCCACCATTTACTTCCTCCCCAAGATCCATAAACCGAACAACCCTCGCAGCCCCAATGTCTCTGCCTGCAACTGCTCCACCGAGCTTATCTCAAAATACCTAGACCGTGTCCTCGCCCCCCTAGTGGCTTCTCTCCCTTCCCACATTCATGACACTAACCACGCGCTTCGTCTATTTAACTCAA
>NC_068982.1:35136600-35138192 GCF_001194135.2 Octopus bimaculoides
TATATATATATATATATATATATATATATATATATTGATACACAAATTCATACATCGGACTGTCCGATATAGGCTAAGCAGGCCGAAAAATCGACCTGTAAACGCTATCCTTGATTAAGAATAAACCTACATACACACTCATGCAATACAACACACACAAACACACACACACACGCACGCACGCGCACACAGAAGCCTATTCATTACTATATAAAGACAAAATTGGAACCAGCGATCGTTTGATTTCGCTAGGAGTGGCTAACTATCGTTTCTGATCGTTAAATTGGTCTTTAGACATAACCGAACACAAGATATACAAACCTATTATTACTTTCATTGTTCCCTGAAATACGCACAAAAATTTATGATTTACTGAACTGTAAGCCTTTTTATCAATTTACGTTTCTTATCTTATATAATTTGAAATATTTTCACATGATTACACTCTGATTTGCATAACCGTACACAAAAATCAAAATATCTGCTTCACTCACACACACAAAAACACACGCACATTCACACATGAATGTCACGTGTGTGAGAGAAAGAACTAAAAGTAATAAAATCATAAAACATTTTTCCTGTTGTTACTTATCCCAGGATATTCACCGTCGCTGCGCATGTATAGGCATTTGTTTATATTAGGTTCTTTTATGTGTTGTTCTTTATTGGTATTTTTATATGAAAGAATGAGGCAGTGTTATAGCCTGACTTTTGCAGAAGGTATGTTATAGAATATATTTAAAGGAGAAATTATTTTCTAGATTTTCTTTCAGTCATACCACTTTAAAAGAAATTTATCAGTCGTCGTTAACCATTGCACACTTTGATATCTGATGATAATGATTTTAATTATTTATAGTTGTAGTCCGATGATACTTTGCAGCTTAGTGCAAAACGCACAAATACAATGCGCATACTACTATATTTTCTCTTCGGATAATATGTGAGAAATATGTGAAACGTGAATGAAATTTATTGCTCTAAACTAAATATAAAGGACGGACACACACACACACACACACACACACACACACACACAGCTTATATAAACTGTATATTTCAAGTCCCGAGTTTCAAGCCGTTGCGCTCTGTAGACAATAGCTATGTATATATGTACACATATTAAAATAATAGATAAATGAGTACAATTTTAGTTCGTCTAAAGAGGATATTTAAAATTTAAGCATTGAATGTGATAATGACTTATTGGGTAACTGGCATTATTCTATTTGAATTAAGCAAAGAAAAAAGTGGAGCTTAAGATATACAGCATAAAACATGGATATTTAACACAAACATTACCTTGTGGGAGTTGTAGATATTTCCGTGGTCTTTCACATACTTAGCCGCTGTTGAACTAAAGACAATCAGATATTAAGCTACGAAATATATAATAGCCCTGGACATCATAATTTGTTGGTAAGTCAACCAGGAACAGAGAGAGGAGTGAAGTGGAAACCTTGCGTCTAGAAAAAATAACAAACATCTCAGAAAAGTAACGAAAAAGAGAACTATTTTGGGCGCAAAAATACACACACGCACACAAATACACACACACGAATATATATATATATATATATATATATATA
>NC_068982.1:35138549-35144238 GCF_001194135.2 Octopus bimaculoides
ACACACACACACACACACACACACACACACACACACACACACACACACACACATATATATATATATATTTATAGATACATACATATATCAAGTAAATAAGAAATGGAGAAATATTGATCAATTATGTTTTAATTCAATACAAATAGACTGCACCCCATCTAACAGCTGTTTCTGCTTCAAATGTTACATGGTATTGCCACTGATATTTTAAAAAGTAATATATATCATATTTGGTAATAAAACCGATCTGGAACAGAGAGCTTCATTAGGGTGAAGAAAAATACATACATAAAAGAAAAGAAGAGCCTAGAGAGGAACAAGAAAAAGCTAAATATGTTTAAATCATACCATTTTGTGTCTCTTTGGGACTTTGAGTAAATGACTAACTTGAAATAGTAATTAGTGGGCGAATTTTTTTCAATAGTGGTAATAGGATGGATAAGTAATAAAAGAGTAAAAATAAAACAATTAACAATTACGGGATACGCCAATAGGTTTAGTCAAAAAGGGAGTGAAGGTACCATAAAGTTTTGAAGTAATCATAATAGTTTTTAATAATTATGTTTATAATAGGAATTAACAGTTTTTATCATAATAAAGTACCCAACAATTAATTTCAATTATTTGCTTACTAATATGTAGTAAAGTCCAACCACCTGTTGTCGGTAATGGGACTGACCAAGGTCCAGCGTTCGATGTAATTGATCAGTTAAATTTAAAAACTAAGAGCAAACTATTAAGACAGTTATACGGGTGGATATAAATAAATAAATAAAAAGTAAATAAAAGCATGGAAATGTGGCATATGTTGTAAGGGACCCAAAAACGCTTATGATATTATATATATATAAAAAAAACACGTAAACAAGTACAAGGCATTCGAATGAACAACCCGTATAACTCGTATTTTTCTTCACTCTGAAAAAGCTCCATGTTCCAGATCGGTTTTATTACCATGTATGATGTATATTATTTTTTGCATATCAATGGCAATACTATATAATATTGTAAACAGAAACAGCTGTTAGATGGGATGCAGTCTATTTGTATTGAATTAAAAAATAATAATTGATGTAAGTCAAATGTTGTTCCTCAATATTTTTCAATTTTCTGTTTACTTTGAATTTGATTCCTGATAAACTCATATTTATCTTTATAATTACCTGACCTGTAATTTATGATCATAATATGCTTGCGTACGTATATAGATACATATATATACAGATATATATGTATCTATATATTGTATATATATATATATATATATATATATATATATATTACAAATATAGGGAGAGGTGAGCAAGAGATACGCACACACGTACATTGAAAATATATCCATACGTATCGTATATATGCATAACTATGAAAATATTTGAATTTCGTCAATGATGCTTAACCATCGTTTCTTATCGCTTTAGAAATATTTGAATACAGGACATACAATTATTATAACTTCCTTTATATTGTGCCTTAAGAAATTTCTGATTAATAGAGCAGTAAACCTTTTCATCATTTTTAGCACTTGGCCTTATGTAATTTAAAAGAGTTTCGCGTCATTAAACTTACATTTGCCTAATCGTACATATAGATATATATACCTCCCACAGCACACATAGGTCATACGTATATATATATATATATATATATATATATATATATACATATGTAGTTATGTATATATACGCACTAAACTATTTTTATCATAGTCAACAAGGGTACGTAGCAGGCATACTTGAGCTGAAAATGTAGTTGCTAGAGAAATGCAAAGGCTGACGATGAAACGAGGCAAGCTAACCATTGAAAGAAAATATTTGAAACTATAAGAACTGATCATACAGGAACTGAGTGATTCCACACAAAGGAAATACATGGACAAAGATGAGAGCAAAATTGTGTGTGTAAAATGTCTCCGAACGAAAATTTAGAAAGAATATTTTGCCATTGTTAAAAGAAAATCAAAAACACCTCAATAGCTAGACTAGTATCTGTAAATGTAAAAGCTAGAGTTATATTCTCATAAGGGCCGGTTTACCGGTTTCATGGCGTATATATTTCTCACCTGGACGGAACGCCGGTCCGTCGCAGGATTACTCATTTGTGGTAGCTGAATCGACTGGAACAACGTGAAATGAAGTATTTTGCTCAAGAACACAACGCATCATCCGGTTCAGGAATCGAATCCACAATCTTACGATCATAAATCAAACACTCTAACCACTAAGGCTCATGCCTCCACTAGTAGTATCTGTACCATCAACACGTTTGCGTTACCAGTTATAACACTTGGTAATGTGATGTAAATATTGGAGCATAACAGAACTATCTTTCGTTGACGATAATACGGGAAATATTTTAATAAGGTGAGCAAGAGAGTGAGCACAAAAAAAGAGAAAACATTTAAACGTTTGATGTCAAGTAAGTCAGCGTCAGCTCAGGGACGCCTAATAGGTGGCACCAAAGCAGCTGAATAAAAACTCTAATACCGGTCTTGTATGCACAAATCTGAATGGGCAGTAGAAGTAACAATATTTGAGATACTGGGACAAGTCATTATTATTAGATATATTCAAAAGAACACTCGCATCTCCTACAATATAGCTGGCATTTGACGTCTATGTAAAGAATATCTTGAGGCAATACATTATATTATTTCAGGATATCCCATACTAGCTCCATTGAAAATATTCTTGGCGATGCAGTCAAATAGCAAATATGTTCTAAGTAAATCAAGCCACGAAATATCCGCTACCTCAGCAGAAGATCCCTGTTACTCATATACATCGCCATTATTCTTAGGAAATTAAGGTGGTGAGCAGACAGAATCGTTAGTCCGGCATTTTGTCCGTGTTTACGTTCTAAGTTCAAATTCTACCGCGGTCGGCTTTGCCTTTCAGGGTCGATAAAATAAGTACTAGTCAGGTACTGGAGTCGACATAATCGACTTACCCTTTCTCGAAACGGCTGGCCTTGTGTCAAAATTTGAAAGCATTATTTTTATGAAATTATGTGGTGAATGCACAATGGAAATTTAGCATAGGGACTACAGATCACTAGATAGCAAGTAATAAGCCTGACCTCATTCTCCTTTCACAAAAATGACATTAGATTATTAATTATCACCGTTGCAAAACCAAATGACTGCAGTAATGTGCATAACAAAGGTGAAAAGTTAAAGAATGACACTGCCTTTGTAATTAATTCTTAAGCATTCAGACTACTACGAAATGTAATGCTTCATTATTCACATTGTTTTGGATTAATCACGCAATATATTGTAGCTTCATAATTTCGATATGACTTTATTTTTAGAATGACATTATTGGGCGATTTGAACATAAAACAGGTAGAATATTTGGGCTTGACATGGCCAGTTTAAATGTTAAAGGCTTCTTAAATGTATCTATCGCCTCATGGGTAATTACAATTACTACACATATATTCATAAATATATATTGTTATACTTATAATAGGTCATTTATATATGGTATATTATATACTTATAATAGTTATAATATACTTATATACTTATAATATACTTAATAGGTATATTATATACTTATAATATAATATAAATAATGCGTTTTTCTTATACATCTTTTATGTTTCAAAATTAAGATCAACAAAGTTCTTTTTTAATCTACAATATACTCTCCTTCATTTTCTACAATGCTCTTCCATCTATGTTACGGTATATGGTCAATATTGCCCATGAATTTACATATTCGTTCACAGTCTTGTTGCCCGTGTATGTATGTCTCTCCTCTACACCCCCACTAATGTTTATCCAATTGAAAAGCCTTTGCAGATACATGATGAGAATATCACAAGAAAGAATCGAAAGATGGGCTTTTCAAGCCTGGACAACCGACAGGAGACCTAGGGGTAGATTCAGAATGGGATGGTCGGATAATATCCATAGACTGAGTTGGTTGCACTTGGGAATTCAGTCGGAAAAAAACCCAATGACACTTGCTTCTAATAGGACCCTGTGGAGAAGAAGATACCTGAGGACTCTCCTCCCCACGATCGTCTCAGAAATAGTGTGCAGAGAAGATGGATGAATGGATAGATGGATGGATTGATGGATGGATGGATGGATGGATGGATGGATGGATGGATAGATGGATGGATGGATGGATGGATGGATGGATAGATAGATGGATTGATCGATCGATAGATGGAAAGCCACCGGTTTGGACGGATTGGCACAGGTGTCGCAAGCGTTTTTCTCAGAGTGCAAAGAACGAGATTAGATCTCGCAAAGCATCTTGCTCGACCATTTAACATTTCCACCAATCCATCGCCAAACACTGAGGAGATATATCAATAAGATTATAGTAGGCTCCAACATGCAATCATCTAATCTTGGCAGTTAATTCACGGAAAGGCGTGTGTTTTACATAGCATGAAATGCTGTACATATTTTCTGTATTTTATTAATACATATAACACACACACAAACACACACACACACACACACACACACACACACAAACATATACATATAGACAAATATATACATAAATATACGTACGTAAATACGTAATGATAATAATAATAATAATGATAATAATAATAATAATAATAATAATAATAATAATAATAATAATAATAATGATGATGATGATGATGATGATGATAACGACACCAAGCGAATACAAATTCGCCACGATAGTTTCGGATAGTATTTACATTGGAAAATATGTAAGCACTACAAAACCAGCACTCTTGCTTATTGGTATGAACATCATCCTGAGTCAGTCATTGAAGGTGAAAATGTCACTATCGTCGGGGATTCTCCAGTCTACACCGACAGAACGATCCAGGCTAATCGACCAGACATAGTCATTAAAGACGGAGAGAAAATGCTTGTAGACTGATAGATGTAAGTGTTCCCACTGATTAAAATAGATCCGTAAAGGAGTTTAACAAATTAAGTAAAATAAGGAACTGGGAATTGAAATAGAAAAGATGTAGCATCTTAAAGCGAGAACTGTTCCTGTTATTGTTGGTACCCTAGGTATTATAAGAAAGGGGTGTCAGAAACATCTAGATAATATCCCAGGAGATCCATGTCTCAGAGAAATCCAAAAGATAGTACTGACAAGTACTGCCGACATAATTAGAAAAACCTTATCAATTTAAATATTTGTGTTGTATTGCATGAAGATATTTCGCTACCGCCCTTGCTATTTCCCTTCCCCAAGCTTTCAGTCATCCTGTAACATCTCCTATCATTCATTCGCCCTAGGACGTTAGTTGTGTCGCGGCGAGTGATTGTAACAAAAAAGCAGATTAAAAGCAATAATGATGATGATGATGATGATGATGATGATGATGATGATGATGATGATGATGATGATGATGATGATGATGATAATAATAATAATAATAATAATAATAATTAAAATGACGATGATAACAACTACTACTACTACAACAGATTTTCCCGTCGATTTCGAAGTATCAGAATCTAAACATAATTCTTGGGTTTTGCTTTGTGTTCTTTGTTCTTGTTTCTTTTAGCTTTGATGTCTATATCCAGTGATATTGTAATCCAGCCAACGACTTACAGACAAGTCTAGTGATTGGACATATGAAAAGATTGTTGAACAAAGTGTCTGGCATAATAGTTTAAGACTGTCTTTGTTCTCAGTTCTTCAAGATGATCTCTCTCTCTCTCTCT
>NC_068982.1:35144432-35150897 GCF_001194135.2 Octopus bimaculoides
TATATATATATATATATATATATATGTATATATGTATATGCGTATGTATGTATACGCACAGACATATACATATATGTTTGTGTGTATGTGTGCATGTGTGTGTGTATAGATATCTATATAAACAGACAGACAAACAGACAGACTGACAGACAGACAGGAAGACAGAGAGAAAGACAGATAGATAGATAGATAGATAGATAGATAGATAGATAGATAGATAGATAGATAGATAGATGTATTTACCGACAACTCCACAGATTGGATATATCAAAGGATTGTTAAACAAAAGCGACGGACATGTTTCATTGAGGCTATCTTGCTTTCATTTCATTAAGATGATCTATATGTTTATCTGCAAAAACACACATACGTATATATACGTATACAAGTGTGAATGAGTGTGTATATGTTATGCATGTCTATATGTATGTATGTGTGTGTGTTGCGCGCGCGTGTGTGTGTGTGTATGTGTGTGTGGGTGTGTGTGTTGTGTATGCGTGTGTGTGTGTTCGCTTTACTTTATTACATCACATATTTCATATTGCTTCTGTACCTGTTAATTGTCTGAGGTGCTGAAATGAGTTCGGTGAATGTTTGTAATAGCGTACAGCTAATAAATCACAGCTGTTTTACTTGTATTGCAGTAGAAGTCAGACAAATGTATCTTAAATGTGTTGAACTATTTGACAAGGATTTTGGTCACAGTCTGGTGATTCGAATTTTCGTTGGCAAAGCAAAGCAGGGTATCACTTGTCGGCTTCCCTTCTGAACACAGTATTTCACTGTTTTGAAATGTCATAACGTGTGTGTGTGTGTGTGTGTGTGTGTGTGTGTGTGTGTGTGTGTGTGTGTGTGTGTGTGTGTGTGTGTGTGTGTGTGTGCATGAGTGTGTCTGTCTGCCTGTCTGCCTGTGTCTGTGTGTGTTGGTGTGTGGAAGGATGTTCATTCATCTAATGACTGAGCGACACTAACTGTATCAAACACTCGATCCTCTGTAAGCATGTCTCCACCAGCAGGTGATTAGTTTTATTTCAATTCAGAAGAGGGTTGTTTGCACGTTGTGAGAGCTGTCTAAAAATGACAACCAAAGAAGAGCAGAGCATGAAAGCAGATTAAAATACTGGCTGAGGAGGCGTGAAGGGAGAACCCCCTTTGCACCGAGAGGACGGGGAAAAAGACCACATGTGACATTTAGGTACTTGTTAACAAGTTCATAGACAGGAAGAGCTGTATCAACAAGGACTAACGATACACTACCACTAAAAGCAATGCCTTAATGCAGGTCGATGTATTCAACGCCTTTAGAAGATTTCATTTAGATATGAGAATCATTAGCAATACAAAAGTTTTCAACATTACATTCACTCGTACATTTGCCCATATGAAGCAGTTACAGGAACACACATTGACCAGTACAAGTTGAAGAAATCATAAATCAGCATCTGGAGTAGCATGTCCATAGCAGCACACAGCTGAATCGTCTATTGATTGAACTGATGATCCAGTTAAAAGCGTTTTGATCTGGTTCGGTCTGATACGCTTCACGGAGAGCTCGGTATGTAATGGCTAATGCCATGCAGGCATGTGTTTAGGTTGCTCATCTGCTGGCATTCCTAGACTGTGAACAACAGTTCGTTAACTTATTTCTCTACTTCTCAGAAAAGAGCTTTCATAATCTCGACATCATTTCAATTAAATTCCTTCATGACTCTCATCTTCTGAGAAAGGTAATGACAAAACTGTTTATGATAATAGTGCCTAGCTACCATCATTGACTCAAATCAGCATAACTTTTTTATCTATCAGTGTGTTTCCGCAGAAAGTACTAAGGCTAGTAAGTCTACATTTCATAAATATATAATACACACACACACACACATATATATATATATGTATATATGTGTGTATATATATGAATATATATATAATATATATACGGGTGAGTATAAAAATATATACGTGAGTGTGTATACGGGTGCTGACATGGCTGAATGATTAAGAAAACGCAACTGAGAGGTCTTAGTTTGCAAAGCGAACTTCTTAGTCACTCAGCCATGTCTATAAATGAATACATACATACACACGCGCACGCACGCACACACACACATACACATACACACACGCACACTATATCTATATATACATACATTTATATATATATATATATATATATATATGTGTGTGTGTGTGTGTGTGTGTGTGTGTGTGTGTGTGTGTGTGTGTACGTAACATATATTTATATACATACATATGTATACATGCGTGTCTGCGTGCGTGTATGTGTGTGTGTGTGTTTGGGTGGTGTATATTTATAATAGTTTTTTTCAATCCGCTTTTCTTTATTAACCTATTTGGATAGCAAGTACTCAGCTTGTCTATAATAAACATGTTGTACACGGAGACGGTAATAAAATTCTTTACGTTGTTTGAAAAACAAAATCAGTTATTTTGGAAAAGGAATTCAAAAGAAATATCACACAAATGCATATATCTTTTATCTTCTATCCTTTTCCTTATTTTAGTTGTTGAACTGCGGCCATGTTGGGGCACAGCTCTGAAAGGTTTAGTTCAGTGGTTCTCAACCAGTGTCCATAAGGTCTTTGAGGGTCCATATAAGATTTGGGGGAAGTCCACACAACAAAATAGTAAATTGAGGATCCACACTAGTATTTTAAGGGCCCCTAAAAAAATGTTTGCTTTAGATGTATGTATTAGTATGTATTTCCAGATAGGTTTTTTTCTCTAACATGTGTATATTGAAGGTGACACTACTTGTTTATTATTTCTTTATTTCCCACAAGGGGCTAAACATAGAGGGGACAAACAAGGACAGGCAAACGGATTAAGTCGATTACATCGACACCAGTACGTAACTGGTACTTAATTTATCGACCCCAAAAGGATGAAAGGCAACGTCGACCTGGGCGGAATTTGAACTCAGAACACAGCGGCAGACGAAATACCGATAAGGACTTCGCCCGGCGTGCTAACGTTTCAGCCAGCTCGCCGCCTTATATCTGACTTGGGCACAATGTATTAAAGATTTAAAGTGAATGAGACGATGAGGTGCGATTAGGTTTACCGTGAATATTAGTGAAAAGAATTCGCTTCAATACAAAATCAAAAACAGGTCGTACACACAACACAATGCAAACAACAAGCAACTAACATACAAATAGCAATAACTTAGACATGTTTCGGCCAAGGATTGACCTAGGCCATGTCTAACTTGATAGGATCTGTTAAGTCATTTGTAGGTCAAGTTTTGTGGTTTCATGGCCCATTCAAGTAGGAACTGAGATGTATTCAGATATAAGTAGCGTATCCCTTGAAAAAATTTGTCCAGGTTTCGTTTGAAATGATGGGATCGTTTTCCTTCTTTCGATTTATTTTGGTATAATGTTAAATAGGGCAAGGCCTGTTGAAGAAAAGCAGTTGTTTTGCAGTGAGTTTGTGTTGTGATCCTGAATTGTGTAGAGGGCCTATGGCACGTGGTCCCAGCCTTGGATGAATTCTGAATCTAACGTTAAGGTCATTTGGGAAAACAATACCTCGGCTTTCCTGATCGCCTGAAGATTGTTTCATTTAATTTTCTGCCTGTCACTTCAAACTGATAAAAAAATAAGGCGAATATGAATGCCAAAGGTAGAAAATATACTATAACTATGAATGCTATACACCGCACAGAATTAAAATAATCTATGAATGTATTAGACACAAAACGAAATTGACATAAGATCAAAATTGAACGTGAATTTTAAAAACGTTTGTAATCGAGAAATAAACGCATTTAAAACTTATTGATAATCAACTTCTCCGTATCAAAACAAGCAACAGTACTTTAAATTTGTGCAACCATCAGACATTGACACTACAAACTGGGTGGTGAAATATATAAAGTAAAATTATGTGAAGTGCTGAGCAAAGAAAAAGAAATTTCTGATAAGCCAGTCAAAGCAGACTTGGAAAGAAGGCTGAAACTCTCCAGACAAAAATAGAAAACGAAACATAATGAGAGAGAAAGAAGCAGGACAGAGAACGTGAGAGAGAGTGTGTGTAAGAGAGAGAGAGGGGGGAGGGGGAGAGAGAGAGGAAGGGTGGGAGAAAAGTATGACAGACAGTGTGTGTGAGAGAGATTGAAAGACAGAGAGAGAGGGAGTAGAAAAGAGGCGGTCGAAAGACTTTCTTAATAGATATAAAACTTGCTTATTTACTGTCATAGAAAACTAGTGACTGGAGAAAGTTTAAACTGGTATCGGCGAAAGTGGGATAACAAAATAGGTCATTAATACCTTCCCCAAATAAAACTACACTATTAATTAATGATTTTTCTTTTCTTTTTCTATATAACGAATTACAGACTATGACAATCGTCTGATAATTTAAAACTACATAACTCTTATATGACCGAGTATATTTTGTGCTCTCTACTGCTTATTAAGTGTTTTATTTCTTAAATTGCCAGATGCTACAAATATAAAGTATCCTCGTTGTTGTTGTTGCTATTGTTGTTGTAAGGCCGCGAGCTGGCAGAATCGTTAGCACGCCCGTTTTTACATTGTGAGTTCAAATTCAGTTGAGATCGTTCGGGGTCGATAAAATAAGTACTCAGATCGATATAACTGACTTGCCCTCTGCCTCTAAATTACTGGCCTTGTGCCAAAATTTGAAATTATTATTATTATAACTTCAGTATCTAAGTTTTCATTTCGCGCTTTCGCTTTCATATTGATATGAATATATATACATACACACACACACACGCACGCACACATGCACACACATCCGAATGCATATACATATATATATATATACATGTACATGTATATATATATATATATATATGTGTTTGTGCATGTGTGTATGTGTGTACACGTTACAAAATACATCATGACATTGTTTTGTATATCACTTTTAAAAAGTAGCCAGTAAATTCGTTTGAAACTTTAAAAGTTAGAGTATCTTTATAAGTATCGTTTGCAGTGGAGGCGCAATGGCCCAGTGGTTAGGGCATCGGACTCGCGGTCGTATGGTCGCGGTTTCGATTCACAGACTGGGCATCGTGAGTGTTTATTGAGTGAAAACACCTAAAGCTCCACGATGCTCCGGCAGAGGGTGGGGGGCATCCCTGCTGTACTCCTTCACCACAACTTTCACTCTATCTTTCTGTTGTACCTGTTTTTCAAACGGCCAGCCTTGTCACACTCTGTGTCATGCTGAATTTTCCCCCGAGAACTACGTTAAAGGTGCACGTGTCTGTGGAGTGCTCAGCCACTTGCACGTTAATTTCACGAGCAGGCTGTTCCGTTGATCGGATCAATTGGAACCCTCGTCGTCGTAACCGACGGAGTGCCAACAAGTATCGCTTGCAAATCTACGCTCAACATTGTGTATATTACTCTACACATCGCGTTTTATTTATTTCATTTTATCTTTACTTATTTATTTACTCATTTACTAATTGATGAAAAGTCAAAATGACAATATTGTAGCGCATTTCGAAAAAAAAAAAAAAATAGTAATCCTTTTTACTGTAGGCGCAAGGCCTGGAATTTGTGGGGAGAGGGATTACATCGATCTCAGGGATTCATTAGTACTCAATTTATCGACCGCGAAACGATGCAAGGCAATGTCGACCACGGCGGCATTTGAACTCTGAACGCAGCGACGGGCGAAATACCGCTATGCATTTTGTCCAGCGCGCTAACGACTCTGCCAGCTCGCCGCCTTAAACATATTTAGTAACATCAGCTCCGACAAAAATACGAAACTATGATGAATCTTAAAAGATGTCAGTTGAGGGCCTTAAGTGAAGTTTAAATATATAGGACGTTATACTTCGTGGGAGTATAGAAATACTTCGTTCTGGTTCGCTTCAATTCGTTATGCATCGCTTCCTTTCGATTTTTCGATAACCAGAGCACGTTAAAAGCAAATAACTATGAATATAGACTCCTTCATTCATAATTACCGAGTAAGGCGAAAGATTTACGCTTTGCTCTTGATATATGAATATGTATTTATTCTAATATGTATCTCTTTATTTACGTCGCTGTATCTCATTGTTCATTGTTAAGGTTATATGTATGGACTGGTATGTGTGTGTGTGTTTGTAGACATACATCACTATATACATGTATATGTATATATACCTATATATATATATATAAATATATATGTATATATAAATATATATACATGCATATGTGTGTGTGTGTGTGTGTGTGTGTGTGTGCGTGCGTGTGCGTGTGTGTGTGTATACACACACGAGTGAGTGGAGAAACTAAAGGACACTCAACACATTTACTGAGAGTTACATGTATGGATCAAAACAGTTTGATTCAAAATTCCGTGGTATTGTTTTGAACGATATATATTTGTGTGTATGTATAAATATATATATATATATATATATATATATGTGTGTGTGTGTGTGTGTGTGTGTGTGTGTGTGTGTGTGTGTGT
>NC_068982.1:35155605-35167863 GCF_001194135.2 Octopus bimaculoides
TGTGTGTGTGTGTGTATGTGTATCACACCACGCACACACTACAACTGACCAACTACTTTCTCCCTTTCTCCTTTCCCCCATTTTCACACTACATACGTCAAGATCACCAGCAGTCTACCTCCCACACACAGCCCCTCGTTCCCGATCACCGTTTGTTATCTCCCCCTTTCTTAGCTCTCCTGAAATAAGAATTTCTAACTTCCGGTCAGCCATTGTTATGATCGGCCATTATTATGATTGACCGTTGACTGAACACTATTCAATTTTTTTTCTCCGTGTTTTTCTCCTTGTCTCCGTATTCTTTCTGTTGAAGAGCGTAGCTCGAAACGTCAAAGACTTTCCGTATTCCCGAGCGTCATACTAATATATACTTTTGTTATTTACACCACCTGTCCTCGTCTGGTGTTATTTTTTGTATATTCTCCCATATATATGTGTATGTATGTAAGTATGTACGTATGTGTGTATTATGTATGTATGTATGTATGTATGTATGTGTGTAAGATTTGCTAGGTTTGTGTTTTTCATTATTTCTACCTATTCAAAAGAAGATTGATGGGTAGCGGAGCAATTTTGAACACACTTTCGCGCAGTATAGTATATCATTAAAATGAAGATGACCACGGCTTCGTAGACGACTGAACTAAGTTTGTATCACTGATCAAATTCAAACTGCAGGCATTCTTCCTGTGTCTCTGTAGTGGCAGTTTGAAGTGACGATTTTGGTCAGGTTCCGCCAAAATGAGGTCTTCTTATTATGGATACAGCTGTGGAAACTTTTATAGAACGTCTTTTATTTTCTCGTTATTTTTTACTTGTTTCAGTTATTAGACTGCGGCCATGCTGGGGTATCGCCTTGAGAGATTTTAGTTAAACAAATCGACCGCAGTACATTTTTCCTTTAAAGCCTGATACTTACTCTACTAATAAATAATGGACAGACTCAGTAAGTAGGGTCAGTCATCGGGCTATTTTTGGTGTTTTTTGAGTCATTTTGATCCCTGTGAGTTGAACTGTGATTTGAATTGTGAGGTAAATTGTTATATACTTGTTGAAAGTCTCCCGTAAGGGTGAACCTACTTGTTGAATATCATTGTTAAACTGTTGAATTGTTGTTGCTGTTTTTGTCTGTGAAATTACACTTGTTTTCTTCCCCATTCCTGTATACTATAGAGGGGGACGTGAAGGTGTTGAAAGTGACGAGGATGAAAGAGGTAAACTGTTGGGGCTACGGCTTCGAAGTGGCCATCCAAGTCAGTTTACAAGACTTGCATAAGATAGCGGAAGATATAATACTACCAAAGGACGTGAAATTGAGAGTAGTGGTGGAAGGAAGATCTCCGGCCTGTTACCAGTGTGGTGTAAGGAGACAAATGAGAGCAAGGTGTCCCCAGAACGACGATAAAGGTGAAACAGAAAAACAGTAGCAGCGTGACAAACAGGAGAAAAATGCCGAAGTGACGAAGTGTCCAGAGAAGATGGAGGAGTAGTATACGGTGGTGAATAGGAAGAACAAAGGAAAGAAAGTAAAGAAAGGAGAGTAAGCAAGAAGCACATTATGAGATACCAACAACATCAACGTAAACCAAAGCGGAAAAACAAGTGGGACTACAGAAACAAACAAATAAAGAAGAACCAAAATATAAATGACATACGGTAGCATATGCGAAAAGTACAGAGATGGAGAAGAAAATCACAAAAATGAAAACAGTAATAAGGGTGAAACTAACGACGGAATACTATCCGGAAAGCACCAAAACAACTGTTATGGACGACGAGAGATGTGAAAAACTACGAGAACTGTTCGGAACGAAGATAGACCCAACGGGGGTGCGCGTCGAGTTCGACGACTTGCTGCCAGTAGTAGTGTACGACGACCTGTTGCCGTACATAAAATGGTAAAAATAAAAAATTTTAAAAAGTATGTAAATATTTAAAAATTTTAAATGATTGTAAAAACAGATGCAAAAAGGGGGGGGGGAGAATGAAAAAGAGCTGATTTACAAACGTTAAACGAAAAACATTTAAATGATACTGCCTGCGAGTGGAGAGCAGGCAAGCCATTTCATCCTCATTGTTATTATCCATCCTTCAGTCGTTTGTTCTGTGTTTCTTGTCCCCACTGTGGTGTTTTGTCTGTCTTTGTGCTGTCCCCTCTATGTTACGGCCTACGTGCCGAATAAAGGAAATACAATCAATGAGGTACGCTGTTCGGGCCAGTCACACAGACGGTGAAGTACGTCGTCATAATGCGGGAAGTTCAATGTATAAGATAAGGCATATATAATAGCCATTACACATTTCCTTATGGTCGTAAATTTGACTTACATCTGTTTCCAGTAGTCATTATCACTTCATTATTGAGGGTTTACTCAATCGACCTATTGATTAGTTGAAAAAAATTGAACAACCTAGAGAATTAATTCTACTTTCGTCAGAGTTAATTCTGATTATAAATAAGTAGGACTCTGAAAGGGCGATACAGTCATGATGAGGGGAGGGAAGAGAGGCAATAAGTAAAAGTATTAGGTAAGTAGAAGAGAGATAAAGAGGAATGGGGAAAAGATGTGATGATATGAAAAAAGAGGACAAAAGGGGAGAGAAGGAAAGAAAGGAAGAGAGGAATGAATAGAAAGAATAGAGGAAAGGGGGAATGTGATGGAATAAAGGACAGAGGATGGCTGAAATTAAGGAAGGGGGAGTCATAAAAGTATTAGTGTTTGCCGCTCTTACTGTGTTCCCCTGATATACCTGATGTAACGCTTCAGATAATCTCCCTATTCGGTTGCGCTTCAACGGTGTACGGGGCATTTTGTTGACCAACGTTTTGAAGCTGATGAATTCTTTGAATCAAGACTCGGCGATTCCTACAGTAAAGTGTAAGTTGGCAAGACGTTCTGAGAAATGAAGAATGTATTATCGATTGATAAATGGAAAATAAATGGAAAAAAAAGTATAAAATTATCTAACCAATTACAAGAAATGTGTTCAACGTGCCGCGCTGAATGAGTGAACCGGAAACCACGTGATAGCAAAGCGGGCTTCTCAACCACACGCCCATGCTTACAATCGCAATCTCCAACACCACCACACACGCACACACACACACACACACAGACACACATACATACTCACACTTGTATTACGCACATACATATGCATGTATGTATGTAAGATTGCGTAGATATGCATATTAAATAAAACAGAGAAAAAATTATATAAACTCCATAAATACACACACACATACATTCATTCATTCATTCATACATACATACATAAATACATACATACATACACATACTTAGAAATATTAATAGAAACACATTTCTTGTTTCAACAAATTGTTCCATCTATAAGTAGACACTAACAATCATACTTACGGAAGTAAAACAATAGCCATGTAGTCTTGATTGAAGCACAAAACAGAACTAGCGTCTATGTATGCGACGCTAAACAATAGAATGTTCTTCATAACTCACGGTTTTTCGGTGAAAACACCTGGTGAAACACGTGACAGATAAACGTCTAATAGTAGCGTGTCAAGTGTTCTACGCACACACACACACACACACACACACACAAACACACACACACACACACACACACACACACACACATACAGATATATATGTATATAGGAGTGGCTGTGGTGTAAGAAGCTTGCTTCCCAACCACTTGGTTCCGGGTTCAGTCCCACTTTGTGGCACTTTTAGCAAGTGTCTTCTACTATAGCCTCGGGCCGACCAAAGCCTTGGTAGACGGGAACTGAAAGGAGCCTTTCGTGTATGTATAGACAACCGATGTTGGTGTGTTTACGTCCCCGTAACTTAGCGGGTCGGCATAACAAACCGATAGAATAAGTACTAGCCTTACAAAGAATAAGTACTGCGGTCGATTTGTTCGACTAGATGCGGTGCTCCAGCATAACCGCAGTCAAATGACTGAAATAAGTAAAAGAGTAAAAAGTATGTGAGCATTGTCCATCTTTCTTTTTCTCACGTGATCATCTTTTCTTTTCCTTCAGTCGGTCGCACAGACCATACACATTCTTATCTGTCTCCTTTCTTTTTTATTCTCTTGTCAAAGAATATTCCTCCAGTGTTCGTCTGGCCTAACGGCCCTCCATGTTTGTTTTCGTTTGGTTTGCTGTATGTCTCCACTGTCCTCTTTTTTTTGTTACCAACTTTGACCTACCGCAAATCCCAAATTTTAGTTTTGTCCGCGGGAGCAACTGTTTTTCGAAGCCTCATATTGTCGTGAATTGCTAGAAATATGGAGTAGATGAACAGCCAACAACTGATGAAGGGTCGTTCATTATGTTACTTGTCTTGTTTTCCTTTTGTTTCTCTCGTTGTTCGCATACCCAAGTTTGCCTTCGTATTTCATATTGTTTTCGTATTTCATGTTGATTACGTTTTGTGACGTCCTGTACCCATATATGCGTATATATATAGATATATATGTAAGTAAGTACATGCATGCATGTATGTATATATGCATATATATTTATTTATATTATATATATATATATATATATATATGGATGTATGTATATGTATGTATGCATGCATGCATGCATGCATGCATGCATGTATGTATGTATGTATGTATGTATGTATGCATGTAGGTAGGTATGTACGTATGTACGTATGTACGTATGTATATGTAATAATATAAATCGAGAAAGTTAGAATGCTAAATACATGATAAAGAGTTTATAATCATTAGATGTCAGTATTTCACGGTATGTGCATGCATTGAAACCATGCAACGTCGAGATATTAGTACCAGAGTTAGAGTTGTACGAATGCCAGAAAGAATTCTAAACGTCGATATCACTGGTGCTGCTGTGTTCAGATAAGGTGTGTCGATGTAGATGTCTTGGATATAGAATGAAAGTCAGTGGAATGATTATTGGCGATTGGAGATAAAATCCTATTCATCACATTGAAAGTTTACTTTTCCACAAAGATAAGCGTATAAATGAAACTAACCAAATTTTCACTTGCCACAGAACTACAGAACTACACGCTCACCTCTAGTCTTGAAAGTCTACAAATCTATGCCCTAGCAAAGCAGATCAACGTTACTGCAAATCTTTGCCCTTACAAAATGTTTAGAAGATGAGAGTGGTGAGCAGATGAAGACAGAGAAAGCAAAGTAATAAGAAATCTTTCTTACTGATGGCCAGGTGAGAAAAATGATTAGTGTAGGGCATAGGTTCTATGTAGTTGTAAAGACGACTGTTTGGAGTACATTTACAGTATATAATCCACTGTTGGACAGCAGAAATGGTGTATTAAGCAGTCGTTGAGAGATCTGTGTCTCACTGAGATGTATTAGATTTGCCTTCAGTGTTAGTAGGAATCGTGGGGCAAGGTCAATAACAAAAGATGTAGGAAGTGTTAAAAATTATACTTATAAACAGATCGAGCTTTTTGGAGAAGGAAACAGTAAAACAAGGCTGATGGTTTGCACTTGACCGCTGTGTATATCTTTGTAGGAAGTTAGTGCCGGAAGAGAGGGTTTTCTAAGTCCAGTGTTACGGAAGAGGTACACCAGCTTTGAATATGAGGAAACAGTGAACTGCTGAGTTATACAGATGTTTCAGTTCCTTAGATTCCTCTTCAGACATCATCCATGAAATCTGAACACTGTTCGATCTGGTAGTGTATCTTCACTGAGAAACCTTTCCCATCACAGACAAAGGAGGTTGAAGAGAGATTGCAGTACTACAAAAATATTTGCTTTTTAAAAACTTAGTTTTGGCAAAAGCTTCCGTGAACCAGAAGCAAATCTTAAACCAGAAAACGTATTAGGTCTACTCTTCCATAAATTAAATGCAGATTATATGAAATTACTTGATTTGTAAGAACTTGCAATCAATTCTTCCTCAAATCACATTCAACTATCTTAAATAGTGGTTCATTGAACAATACGGTTCCTGATATACAAAATTACCGGTGGTTACGGTTGGAAAAAAACATTTCTTATAAGTTTGATTTGATCTATCAGGTTTAATCTGGATCTAAACAACCTCGAGGATATGAGACTTAGCCTTAAATGAGTTTAAAACCCTGCAATACTAGCTGGTGAATCTCGTATTTTAGTGATCATCGCTTTTCCTGAAATAACCATTTATGCATGTGTGTAATATATTATTTGTGATATTAGCAAAAGAGTAAACTAAGCAAAACATAAAACAAGAAAGAAAGATTTTTTTAAATGGGTCAGTATTAGAAAACAAAAGAAAAATTTCAAAAATTTGAACAAATATATTCCAGTAACAAAATATAGCAGCAAAAATATTTGAAACGGAAAGAGGAAGAAGAACTTGGGGGATTGAGATAGTAATATACAAATTATGCTAAGTATAAAGTGATATTATGGAATGAGAGCTGAGATAGATTCCAACAAATTTACAAGTAGTTGTTGTTTTTAAACACAGGCTGCACTGATTGAGAAGGCCTATGATCAAAGGAATTTCATATCATGTTTCAACATAGCATATCTAGGACTACAATATTCAATGTTCTCTCTTCTTTTTTTTTAATGATGAGAGACTGTTATTTCAGGGAGATTTAGATGTTATTTCTAGACGCGCTGCTTTCACTTGCCCTGAAGTGGAAATTTATGTAAAGGTAAAATACAATGTTTGCAATGTTACCAAGAAATATTTGAAGAACCTCCAAAAGAAAAATCTTATGGTGCCAAAAGTACCATAAGAGTGCCATAGTAATTAAATACTATACTGATGCATAGGTAACTATGTATGTATGTATGTATGTATGTATGTATACATGCATGATGGTATGTAAGTATGTATGTATGTTTGCATGTACGTGTATGTGTGTATATATATGCATGTGTGTGTGTTTGTGCGTGTGTGTGCGTGCATGCGTGCGTGCGTGTCTGTATGGACGGATGGGTGTATGTGCATAAACGCGTTTAATATAATCTTTGGTAAACGTACAAAAAAAAACCACATTAACTTGGTAGACTCATTAGAGCAGAAGGCTTTGTGTTGTTTGTGCCGTCTCTATATGTTCAGAGTTCAAATCCCGTCGAGAACGATTTTACTTTTCATTCTTCCGGGGCGGAGAAATTAAAGTGCCTATGAAATATTTGAGTCAATTTAATCGACTAACACTGCCCCGTAAATTTCTGGCTTAATGCCAATGTAAAATGGTGAATAGATTATAATCTAACCAATAACTACTTACATTTGGAGTTGAAATCATTCCAAGGTCAACTATGCTAACATGCAGAACTTCCCATTGGGCTTGTGAATGTTAGAATCGGTACACCTAGGGGGAAAGCGTTTTGCGATAAATAATCGTACGCCTCATTTAACTTTTGATTCAAATTCCATCGAGTTTCATTTTGCTTTCTTTCATCTTGAGTCTCTATAAAATAAGTAAGTTAAATACTGAGGCTGGCGTAGTCGACTACATAACTCCTCTTAAACATATGCCTTGTGCTGATATGTATGTATGTATGTATGTATGTACGTGTGTGTAACTACTGAATGTAAACCGTCCTGCGCTGTAGAGAACATCGGTTTGTCCACGACCGCTATGTTTTCTGGTTTCCGTAAACATTCTTTGTAATTTGTGACATTACATAAGAAAACGATGCTAGGCTCTTAGCTTCATCCTTCTATTTTTAAAGCAAGAGGAACACTGTCAGTGCACCTCGATGACTCTCTGAAAGAGTAGCGGTCATTCTTGGGAGAGTAAGAGATAATGGGGAAATCAAATACTTGACAAGTACTCTATTCATCAAATTCGGAGGGACGAAAGACAAAGTTGACCTCGACTTAATTTGAACTCAGGACGCAAATAACCAAAGCAGCTACTGCAAGGCATTTCTCCACCTTTCTAACTATTTTGCTGATCAACACCCACCGTGTTTATGTTGGAAACGTATTTTAAGTTACGTATCTCTTAATTCATTACCGGGTTCGATATTGTCATTCAGCCTTCCAAACTTGATCCGGTAAGTGAAATACTCTTTATGATTTTATCAACGATACAAACCCATCCCCAAATTTCTAACCTTCATTCAATGCTAAAAGCCAGCTTACATTTCATTTAATCTATTTTTTATTACAGCGTGGAAGATACATTTAGCCTTTCAAGAACGCACAAAGACTGTTAGCTTCACTTTAACATTTATTATTTGGTCAAAATTTTCAACCGCACCAACTACCAGTAACTGTGTTTTTGCGTGGCTAATATGTGTCTTTAACACCGTAATTGTTTAAGCTTTAACACACGATCACAGGTCATATCACCTGCTTGGCAAGTACACCTCAAAAATATTTTTTATTTTAATCTATAGAAGCACTTGTTATTCCAGTAATAATGTTGTTACTAAGTAAATAAGCGATCAAAAGTAGTTTGGTCTCGATCATTAACTTTGTTTAGGATATATTTGCATCTAGGAAAAGACGAATTGGTATGATTTCTGGGAAAACATGGATACTAGTTCGATTCACTCAAGATAAAGGCTCTATCACAAAGAGGCTTCTGCAATAAACACATATGTCTGCTACAATGTTCTTTTGCAATCGAATCGTGTTGTTACGCCTTATAAATGTTATTTAAATTAGAGATATTTAACTTCATGATACATACAAATTGCGATACTTAATGCTTTTGAATGAATATTTTCATGGCGACTTAAATCTGATACACCAAGTTTTACTTGGTGTATCAGTTAATGCTGTTGTGATGCAATACGTATATATGATATGATGTGACTTACACAGACACACACATACACACATATACACATACATACAAGCATACATACACACAAACCTACATATACACACACACAACTCAAATTTATA
Organism: Octopus bimaculoides; assembly: GCF_001194135.2. NCBI lineage: Eukaryota > Metazoa > Mollusca > Cephalopoda > Octopoda > Octopodidae > Octopus > Octopus bimaculoides. The sequence continues at coordinate 35,164,463 of NC_068982.1, forward strand.
TGTATATATAATTTTAATTTTTTTATTTTATTTATTCCTATTCTGGTATTAGACATTCCTATGAAGTCAGGCCAAGCTGTGGCATCGACCTCTCGGTTATAGTTTCTTACATCGAGCCCGATACTTACTACATATTTTGACGACTGATGCTAATTTTATTGCTGTTGCTATTATTATTATTATTATTATTATTATTATTATTATTATTATTATTATTATTGTTGTTGTTGTTGTTGTTGTTGTTGTTCTTCTTCTTCTTCTTCTTCTTCTTCTTCTTCTTCTTCTTCTTCTTCTTCTTCTTCTTATTATTATTATTATTATTATTATTATTATTATTATTATTATTATTATTATTATTATTATTGTTAAGGCGGCGAGCTAACAGAATCGTTAGCACGCCGGACGAAATGCTTAGCGGTTTTTCGTCTGCTGCTACGTTCTGAGTTTAAATTCCGCCGAGGTCCATTCAGGGTCAATAAATTAACTACCTGTTACGCACTGGGGTCGATATAATCGACTAGTCCCCTCCCCATAAATTTAAGGCCTTGTGCTACCAGAAGAAAGGATTATTATTATTATTATTATTATTATTATTATTATTATTATTATTATTATTATTATTGTTGTTGTTGTTGTTGTTGTTGCTGTTTCTTCTTCTTCTCGATTAAGAGAGCAGTGCACGACATAGTGCCTCAATATCGAGATAAACAGGTGGGGTCCAGTTAGAATTTTCTTCAGGTCGAGTAACGCATTTGCTCAAAAGGTCCTTGAATAAGAGTTGTTTAAGGATGATGAACGAAACACCCATCTTTCAAATCTCAAAGAAGCTTTCTCGACACATGGCTATGATGTTCCCCCACTACTTCTACTCGTGATCAGAGAACCGCATATCGTCAGACACTAAGGGACATGCTCAACTGCTTAAGATCAAGTAACTGACACAGCAAATCCTTGGCACTGAGCTAAATTTTTGCTACAGCTTATCTTTACACCACGACAAACCATGTGCACATTAACATAACAGGTAGCGTTGCTACCTGTTATCTTGTTTTTCGTATTGAGCTCTGTTGCCAGTATTAATCTGACTCGTCTATAGTATTCCTTTTTTATCTTCTCTTTCATTTGTGTGTGTTGTGTCGTATCTAGTTCATTGATTCCTAAGTATTTGTATGTCTGGCTTTGGTCTAATTCTCTTATTTCTTTTGCTTTATCTAGTGTGATGTTGCTACTACTCTTAACTAGTTTTCCTCTTTCCAAGGTTGCTTTGGCACATTTGTCTAAGCCAAATATTATTATTATTATTATTATTATTATTATTATTATTATTATTATTATTATTATTATTATTATTATTATTATTATTATTATTAATATTGAATGAGAGTAGCGCATGCCATCAAAGTGACACTGCACACGGGATCAGATCCATCTTTAAGGACGTTTGCATGGTAGTTTCTGGCAGGTAAGCTCTGATCTTGCGCTGCAATAATAAAACTTTCTGTTTCCCTTTCAGACCTGTCCTTTGTAGCAATTCGTGTGTTAGATTATGATCAATACCTGGCTTGGACAGGTGGTTAAGGTATTTTCCATGCAGTAAAATACCTTAACCAGTTGTCTTCGATATTATAATATCTTTCCAGTTGTCTTCGATATAATTTATGCAAGCCTTCTTTGCATTTTGTTTCATGATTTTTGCATCTATATGTTTGTCACTATTCGAAACTTTTTGGTTTTTCTGGTTGTTAATTTCTAAATCAGGAGAAATAATGGTAGGTCTGTCAGTATTTGGGTATCTTTGGTCATTCTTATTGTCAGCCTGTATGCCAAGAGACTTTTTAAATTTCTGACTTAGCTTCATGACCTGAAGCTTGCTTGGAATCTTCCCCCGTCTGATAAGTGTACGCCAGGCACATGCATCACGAAAATATGTGCGCGACGTGGTGATTGCATATCAAGATAAACAGTGCATGACCTTGCAGGTGGAACCCAGATAGGATGTTTTTCATGTTGAGTAGCCCATCCTGCTCAAAAGGTTCCTGAATAAAGTTTGTTTAAGGATGATGAACGAAACTCCCATGTTATCAGATATGAATTATTCAAACCCCAACGAATTCCTCACAACACATAGCTATGATGCCCCCCCCCCCACTACTCTGCTCGTGATCGGAGGTGCACATATCGTCAGCCACTAAGGGAATATTCTGGACTGGTTAAGGCCAAACAGCTGAAAGCAAAGCTATGATATTATTATTATTATTATTATTATTATTATTATTATTATTATTATTATTATTATTATTATTTCAGTAGTAGTAGTAGTAGTAGTAGTAGTAGTAGTAGTAGTAGTAGAAGTTTTTGTTGTGTAACTTGCATTTGAATTTGCTTGAGATTTAAAGTCAGAAGTGAAGGAACATAACCGTATACCATAAGATATTCTGTTCGATGCTCTATCCGTTTCAGCCGTTTTCTCTGCATTATAATAACTGTTATCTAAACTGAAGAAACGGCTGTCTCTAATTCCTACATTAAGTAGATGTGTGTGAGAGAGAGAGGGGGGAAAGAGAGGGAAAGAGAGAGAACATGGAATTGAACTTAGTTAATGCTTCCATAAAAGTCTATGACCTACTCTTTTACTAGGCAACGCGATGGGAATAGCATTGTCCTATATTCTGAAACGTAACGATACGCCTGCCGCGCGATAGGAATATGCCACCCACGAGCCCTATATCATATCTACTCGGCCATTTGGACTTTATGATATCACATAAATCTAGACAATTACGAATACTTACACATCACAGATTTAAACAAGACGAGGAGGAAACTCAGTATTTTAAACGTCGTGACGATTAGTGACTCAAAGATATAAAATAACCATATCAAATGATTGATAATTTGATATCGGTGTTATCTCGAAAGCCTAAGGCAAGGAAGTAGCTAAAACAATTTATTATAAACGTAGGTCTTTGCTGGATTGCAATAACCTTCTCATTACCCAAGTCTCGGTGCACTTGACGTCTAAGTGTTTTGATAACGTGCTTCGGCTTAAACTGCTGTGAATGAAAACAGTTTAGTTATTTAGCGGACTCCATTGAACTCTGAAGTGCGAAGTCAGAAGATAGCCTGAATATATATATATATATATATATATATATATATATATATACTTATACACAAACACGTAACACACACGTATGTATATATATAAATATATGTATATATATAAATAAATAAGCATATATATACATATATATATATACACACTACACAGACATATGTACCTATATATATATATCCATGTTCATATATATCTGTGGTGTCTGCAATTGTGTGTATGTTTGTGTGCGCGTCTGTGTACATATGTACACACAAATACATATACGTATGTATACATACGTACA
>NC_068982.1:35171358-35172457 GCF_001194135.2 Octopus bimaculoides
GGACAAGATACTGCAATAGCCTGGGCTTCAAAGGTCCACAGCTCTTCAATATCCTCCCGAAGGACCTGAGAGACCTGCATGCGGTGGATGTAGGTGTCTTCAAGACAAGGCTGGACCTCTTCCTGTCAGGTGTCCCAGCTGAACCAACTTCACGGCAAGAGGCGCAGATGAGAGCAGCTGCATCAAACTCTCTCATGCACCAAATGTCAATTCCTGAAGTAAAATTCGTGAAGTAAAATTGTGTAGCAACACCAAATGGCGGTGCCCCAGCATGGCCACAGCTCATGAGCTGAAACTAGATAAATGAAAAAAATATAAATGAAAATATGATAGCTGTTACGTGATTTCGGTTAATGCCTTGCTTCATTGTTGTCTTAAACATGAATCACACGGATATAAGCTTTCACTTCTGCTAGAGATCAGCACTCTTTTAGTCAGATGTGGCCACCTCTTGCAGTAAGTGTTCAGAGATCTTAGCAACAATGTTGACGTATACCTTCTGCCATCATGATATTTTTCATTCACTGTCTTGCCTTTTTCGGCTACAGCGAGCTCTAATATGCATGCAACACAAAATATAGATATTAATAGGGATGTCAAAATCAATCGATGACTCTGCATGGTTGAAACTTTTCAAAGTAAGGAAAGCCTTGCACGGGGACAATCACATTCTCTAAACAACGTATGCATTTTTCCAAAAGCAAAGAACTAGCATACGCCATAAGATCCAAACGAAGTTGTTAGCGTTACGTCATTTGTCCTTGTCCTAGGGAAATGTATAAGCAAAAACTACGGACTTGTTCCATCCCAGCTGTTTGATGTCCGTCGACTCTATTAAGTAGATTTTTGTTTGTCATCCTCTAGGGTGTCCAACAAAAGTATCCCCTCCTTGACAAGCTAGCCTGATAGCTTGGTGGGTTTGCTAGTTTATCGCAGACGGCTCGACCATCGATAGGATTTACTGGGTTACGATACCAGTAGCATAGTATCTATACTAGCATACACACACACACGTGTGTGTGTGTGTGTTGTGTTGTGGTGTGTGTGTGTGTGTTGTGTTGTGTGTGTGTGTGTGTGTGTGTGTGTGTGTGTGTGTGTG
>NC_068982.1:35172879-35177258 GCF_001194135.2 Octopus bimaculoides
CTGTTAATCCCTACATATTTTTTCTCTCGCCATTTCTTTCCTCTCGCCATTTCTTTCCTCTCAACCCTTTCTGTCCAAGAGCGTAGGACAGAAAGTATAGGTGGTTAAACGTTGAAAGAAAGAAAAATATGAACGATCTAAGTTACAAACTTTAGTCCTTCTTAAAACTGAGTAAAAAGGAAGTGAAAACTTTCGAAGTCAAAATTGCACTCGTAGTTTGTTTCCTTCAACGCCTCCACTCCTTAAAACGTGCTTGCCACCGGTGTGATCTACCGAACCGCCGTTCCCTCCTTCTACCCCTTCGTGCGATTACTCCTCGCAGCTCCCTTCCACCGTGCATTGAACCTGGATCTCTACTTTCTTGTGATCGTGAGCACCTTACAGGACCGGATGAGATCAAATTTGTTTATCCAATCTCTGAACTCGATAACATAAAATAAGTCAGATACAGGTATCGATTTACTCAGCAGATCCTTCTCCGACCTCAAAATTTATGGAATTGTGTCTACGTTAGAAGCAATTATTTTATTCAATATGTATTCGACTGTGTACCATTGTGTCCGAAATCATCTCAATAGATTACAATAAATACCCAATAACAAAAACACATTGTATTTTGTAGCCAAAGAAAGGTTCTTACGCTTCCTGCCGACCTACCCCACCAAAAAAAAAAATCATTGATAACTTGTTAAAAAAATAGAAAACTAATGAAAGTAAATATATCGCTTTTGATGTATACTTAATGAATAATCGAACTCTGTAATGGAATGTAGAATGCTTATTTTTTATTCAAATATACTTCGTTACTTAGATCTTTATCTCTGTCTGTCTATCAAATTATTTACCTTTTAATAGGTCAGTCTTTCTTTCAGATTCACTCTCGTGTCTTCTTTCAGTGACTGTCTTTCTCTCTTTCAACTTGTTTGTTACTTTGTTCTGTACAGTTCTAGTAACACACCCCGGCCGAAATTAATTTCTTTTGTAACTAGTTTCCGTTGTAAATTCCTCCCCTATTCCATCCGTTCCCAGCTTTGTCTCCGTGTGTCTCTCTCGATCGAGATGTTTTCTGAGTTTTCAAATATCCTTTTCCGACTTCACCTGCTCTCTTCCAATCATAACTTTATTTTTCTCGTTCACAACCTATTCTTTATTCAATATATACATTTCTTTTCACAGAATCACGCGCGAACACTCTCTCTCTCTCTCTCTCTCTCTCTCTCTCTCTTTCTCTCTCTCTCTTCCTCTCTCTCTCTCTTCCTCTCTCTCTCTCTCTCTCCCTTCCTCTCTCTCTCTCTCTTCCTCTCTCTCTCTTTCTCTCTTCCTCTCTCTCTCTCTTCCTCTCTCTCTCCCTTTATCTAGTTATCTATCTATCTATCGATGTATCTCTGTCTATCTCTCTTTCTCTATCTCTCTTTCTCTCTCTCTCTCACTTTCTATCTCTCTCGTTCTCACTTTGTCTTTTCTTCTCTCTCTCCCCTCCCCTCTCTTTCTCTCTCTCCATGATTCCTTAATCTTACTCTATTATTTATTCATTTCTATATCCCTAACTATCATTTCATTTTTTTTTTTCCATTTATCCACTTCTCTCTGTGTCTCTTCCCTTTCACGTTTCCTCCTCTCAACATTTCTTGAATATAATTCACCTCAGATTGCCCTTAACTTCTGATTATCTGCGTAGACTTTGACGAAGAGAATAATAACGATGACTGCATCGCCAACGAGAACGACTACTACTACTACTACTACTACCACCACCACCACCACCACTACAACTACCATTACAACTACTACCATCACTGCTGCTACCACTACTATAGCTGCTGCTGCTGCTGCTACTACAACTAATATCATCTTAATCACAAAGTTGACGTTAACAATGGTGATAATCTGGATGATAACGTAGATAATCATGATCATGATATCTACTTTTATGATAAAGAAAATGACTATGGTTGTGATGTTGGGGTGGAGGAGGAGGACGACGAGGAGGACGAGGAGGACGAGGAGGACGAGGAGGACGAGGAGGAGGAGGAATGAAAAGAGGGAAGAATGTGATATTGCAGCCATTTATTCTCCAGCATATTGCATGACCTAAATCTGCTCACCATTTTAAAACAAGATATTAGATATTGATTTGGAAATCTGTGAGAAACAAAAACTTTCATCAGCGACACATCAAGAAATATTAAATACGGATGAAAATCCACGCCTCTGGCTTTCAGCTAGTTTACTTCAAGAATTATCAAAGAAAGGAATTTAATGAAATTAAAGATCGCATTCTTTTCTTCTTCTTAGACTATCCTCTTCATTATTTTACTCTTAATTTTTATCACGTTCTTTTATCTTTTTGTATTTATCAATATTGCATTTGAGGAGAACGATGGATTGGTGGGGACAATAGAGATTCTGAACAAAATTCAATTGTCTCTTTACCTTTCTGGGTTCAAATTATGGCGAGATTGACTTTGATTTTTATCCTTCTGAATTTTTTTCCGGCATATAAGTCGGCGTAATATGTAGAGTAAGCCAGGGTCTATATAATATTTTGTTGTTAAAATTTATTTGCAATAAATTACTTAAACTTCTACAATACACAAAATATTTTAACAATTTTTTTTATAGAATTCTTAATATTTAGTTATTTCAAATATATAATTTTTAAAACATTGAATGACTATGAGATCTATCTGAGTAAAATGGAGATCAAAGGAGTCCATAGATAAGAAAAAATAGTCGACAAACTATTGTAAACACTCAATCATCGTCACTATCTTTCCAAATCCTACTTAATTTCACATAGGTTTCTGGTCTTTCAAAGTAGTCTTGGTGTATAATTTTTGGTAACTGCTAGATGGTAATAGTTACTCCTTTCTCTAAAAAAAAAAACGGCCGGTATTATGTATTATCTATTATTCATTTTACTATTAAAAGATCACTCTTGGCTGTATAAGTAGCATCAGCTAAACATTGAGAACGGTTGAACTGATTCAATCGATTATATTAACTGTATGCCTCGTAAATAAAATTGAACATGCGCAGAATCAAAATAAATCACTATTATATTAAGCAACAGTGGTACAGGCATGATTATGAGGTTATGAAGTCTGCTTTGCAACTACGCTCTTTCGGGTTCAGTTCCACTTCACTGCACATTGGGCAAGTGCCTTCTGCTAGAGCCCCAAACCGATTAATGCGCTGTGAGTGGTTTTGATAGACGGAAACTGTATGAAAGCCTATCGTATGTGTGCATGCGTGAATGCGTGTGTTAGAGAAACCGAGAGAGAGAAAGAGAGAGAGAGAGAGAGAGAGAGAGAGAGAGAGAGAGACAGACAGACAGACAGACAGAGACAGAGAGAGAGAGAGAGAGAGAGAGAGAGAGGAAGAGAGAGAATACCTGACTTTGTATTTGCCCCTATCTCATTTTCTTGATGACCAGTATTGCTTTGTTTACATCTCCATAATTTAATAATTAGGCAAAAGAGACAGATAGAATAAGTAAGTACCTAATTTCAAAAGAAAAGCACCGGTGTTGATCTGGTTGACTAAACCCTTTAGGGCGATGTCCCAGCTTGCCCAATAACTGAAACAAGTAAAAGATTAAAATAAAATAAAATAAAATAAAATAATATATAATTCACTGAGCTAAATTCCTTCAATTTTCTCACGGAGTGATCTAACCTTCATTAACATATCTATTTGGCAGGACGTATATTCTGAATTTGAATTTTGATAGAGTCAATTTTGAGGTCATGCTGGAATCGTTGTAACTGGTCTTATATATTTGCTATAACAATGATGTTGAGATATCGATGTATATGAGTTAGTAAAATTAAAATCTTAATTTGGTAGTTTATTATGGCACCTCAATCTCCTGCCTTCAAAAACAACTTTCTCTATCTCTCTCTACTTCCGGTCAATTATTTTCAGCTATGTAATATTGCAGGTACATTTCTCATGCCATTTTTTCTTTCTTTTGGACTCTTTCCTCTTTCCACCTTCTGACAAAACGTCACACCACCTCTTTCTTCAATCTTAAGCCTTCGCTGGTGGACTGGGAGAAATTTTCTTAGAGAAGGAAGTAGTACTAGTACCGAATAGCAATCTTTATAAACTACTCAACGATGATTGTGCTTAGCTTCTACTGATGACGTGAAAATACGCAACAATCACTGAATCTAGCTGTTCCACTGCAAGTGCTGGACAGTTTTATTGCTCAGTATTGACATTTCTGAGCTTTTTAACACTACATCTTCACGAAGTGCTTTCTCAAGACGAATTGGCACTAATACCGCTTCCGTCGCGTCGTCAGTAACACACACACATATATATACAAACATGTATACACACACACATATGTTTGTATGTATGTGTATATATAT
>NC_068982.1:35177326-35182195 GCF_001194135.2 Octopus bimaculoides
TATATATATATATATATATATATGTATGTATGTATGTATACAGAGAGAGAGAGAGAGAGTGTGTGTGTGTATGTGTGTGTGTATGTGTGTGTGTGCGCGCGTGTGTGCGCGCGTGTGTGTGTGTGTAACCGCTTGTGCTATCTTCTAGCAAGGCCTCTATAAGCACATTCTTCCAAAGTGGATGTAATTACTTTGGAGGAGAGACATTATAAGTGTCTCACGATTAGTTTCTTCTTCCGGGGAATGAAGTTCTGGGAAGAGACATAGTGACAAGAAAAGAGAGAGAGGGAGAGAGAAGGGGGGAGGAAAGGCAGAGACAGACAGACAGTGAGAGAGAAAGGAATCGATCCTTATAATTTACTGATTCTTATTTTATTCTTCTTGAGAGATAAAAAGTAAAGTTGACCTGAGGCGATATTTGAACTCAGAATGTACAGATCTAGAACGAGTACTGGCAAGCATCTGTCTGCCGCACCGACATTTCAGTCTATTAACATTTTAATCGCGTGTGTGTCTGTTAAGACATATTGTGTTCCGAATGAAGAACAACGGCATTGAAAGCTGAATGAAATGGACGACGCTTTCTCGGCCACCCAGTGTGATGATAAGATGATGAGCTATTAATGTGTTGTTACTATGAGGCAATGGAAATTAATCAATTGGAAATTTCAAGTGGAATAAAAGAAAGTACTTAATTATTCTGATTGATTTTGATTAGTTCATTAACATTTTCTCATTATTTCAGTCAGAGAAATCTATGTAAGATGTAATTCAAGTGATTTCTAACAATGACGCACATTCTGCATTATCGGTTATAACAACCTCAGTACTTTACTTTACTGGTACGTATATTCTCGATTATGGAATTATAAACTCAATTCTGACGTGCAGTTTGAGCTTGTAGCTTAAAGAGCTGTAACTGCAACCAACAAGGTATTTTATATTTACTGCCCTTTGAAATATAAAAATATTCATTGCAAAGAGTAACAAAAATTTGAAATATACTGTATTTACTCCTGTACAAGCCGCATAATTTTATACTTGATTTGAACTGGAAAGCTGGAGAGTGACTTATTTATAAACGGGGGCAAAGTTAAACTATGAAGGGAAATAATTTTGTACTAAGATTTAGCATTAAATTAGCGGGGTGGGGAAGGGCGACTTATACAAGAATATGTACGGTAAATTCTTTCGTTGCAAGTCAGTTGTTTGTTGTTACTGTTGTTTCGCTGCAGTGTAGATGGGTGTGTTGTTTTTGCTGTTTGGATTATTTTTCGTCTTCTTCTTGTTCTTGTTGTTGCTGTCGCTGCCGAACAACCGATTGCGATGCTCAAATCAATTGTACGTGTTCTATGACTTTCCCTCGCAAACAATCATACTGCACACTACGATATACAGTGCAAATCAGTGCCACATCAAATGTATTTCAATTTCCAGTCCTGATATTTACTTAATTTGTCAAATTCTTTTACAGCTATATTTTTTATCAGTGGGAACACTTACATTTATTAGTCTGCAAGTATTTACTCCGTCTTTAATGATTATCTCCGGTCTATTAGCCTGGATTGTTTTGTAACTGTTGACTGGAAAATCTCAGAGAATTGTGACATATTGACTTCAGTGACTGGCTCAGGATGACGTTCTTACTAGTAAGCAGGATTGCTGATTTTGCAGTGTTTACATATTTTCCAATGTGAATACTGTCCTACTCTATCGTCGCAATTTTTGTATTCGTTTGGTGTCAGCACAGGACATCCTGAGACGAGATGGTCTATTGTTTCATCAAATGTACCGCAGAATCAGCATTTAGGGTCAGAACCGTTCTGAAGATTTTGGTAGATTTTGGTAAGCAAACATTGATCTTTTGCCGCCAATATGAAACTTTCAGTCACTACTTTCAGTCATGAACGTCTCAGACACATTATTATTATTATTATTATTATTATTATTATTATTATTATTATTATTATTATTATTATTATTATTATCATCATCATCATCATCATCATCATCATCATCATCATCATCATCATCATTATTATTATTATTATTATTATTATTATTATTATTATTATTATTATTATTATTATATACATACATACATACATACATATATACATACATACATACATACATACATACATTCATTCATATATACATAAATCTAATTCGAAGACTACTGGTCCAATCCATCACTAGAACTGTAAAAATCTGTAAAACTTTCCCGAAGTTTATCATTTAAATATATATATATCAGCATGTCTAGATATGCAACTGTATGCATGAGAATACATACATAGAATAAAACATACAAATCTGCACATACAAAAATACCCTGTTGTTGATGTTGAAATTCCAATCAAGGGGCTTTAGATCTAGATTAGAAACCGGCTCTTTCTCTATTGGAAAGAAATCTTGAAATAAAACTGAACAATGGCATACATACATACATACATACATACATACATACATACATACATACATACATACATACAAAGGATGCTGAAAAGTTCCTGATTTGGGGTAAGAGAAAATACAGGAAGATCAGTTAATTATGATTTTATTCAACCTCTTCCCCTCTCCAGTTTTTCTAAGACCTGTAAAAGAACTCGGAAGCTTGAGCCTCCAACCAGGCCTTTCGTGGTACCCTTAAAGCCAGGAACTTTATAATACCCCCTCGTATTATAAATGTGAAACTCTACCGCATTCATTTTTACAGTGCAGAACGCACTCCTGGGGGTATATTCTATCAGCCATATTCTTGTGATACAGATTTAACATCTTTCTTTTTATCATGCACTAAGTTCTTTAACAATACTGGAAGCCCCTTGTACTTCTAGAATGTTAATATACTGAATATACACAAACAAAACTTATGAAATACTTGCTTTCTTCACCAAACACCACGCCAAGAATGTCGGTTAAATTTGGCAAGTTGGCCACTTAAAACTCTTAAAATATACGTCTTTGGGTCTATTTATTGTAAACTAGAGTCGATCAATCCAATTTCAATTGTGGCTTTAAGTGGCAATTGGCCAACTCCTAATAAAGAGGTCTGGTCACTATACACAAACATTTTTTTCCGCACTTGATCCACTGGTTTGTCTGCTTTTAAAATAATTTTATCACTGTATTCTTTATTGTTTTATTTATTTATCTATTTTTTTAATGTTCTTTCTCTCCAGAGAAGAAAAACGTGGTTTCTATATTTTTGTAACATTAATAAAGAGAAATTGTATTTTGTTTCTATAACCCAAAAGCTTTTTAGATTCGATCGACTTTCTTCATATATATGTATGTATGTATGTATGTATGTATGTATGTATGTATGTATGTATGTATGTATGTATGTATGTGTGTGTGTGTATGTATGTATGTGTGTGTGTGCACGCGTGCGTGTGTGTGCGTGTGTATGTGTATGTAAATATGTATGTATATGTATGCGTGTTATATATGCTATATATATTATATGTGCGTGTGTGTTGATAGATAGATAGATAGATAGATAGATAGATAGATAGATAGATAGATAGATAGATAGATAGATAGATAAATAGATAGATAGATATTTAGTTTGAGAGAGAGAGAGAGAGAGAGAGAGAGAGAGAGAGAGAGATGCCCTCCTCTTTCTCACCTTTATTTTCTAATTTGTTTATTTTGTAGATTTTCGGTCTCTCTGCTTGTTTAATATATATTTCAGCATTTTTTATGTATTCGACAATTTAACATAAAGTTTGTTTTCTTTCAATCTGAGACTATAGTCAAAGGATGAAACACTGAACTTTGAAACACGTTTAGTTCACATCAATAAACTTACACACACAAACACACACATACACGTCTCTGTGTGTGTGTTTGTGTATGTGTATGTGTGTGTGGAGATAGATAGATAAAAAAATAGATAGATAGATAGATAGATAGATAGATATACTTAGGTGTATATATATATATATATATATACGCATATATGTGGGAATACATATGTATGTATGTATGTATGTATGTATATATAAATGTAGGTATTATTTTGTGACTGGTACTACTCAAAGAACACTATAACCAAGGTGGGGCTCACTCTTCTTTCAAAAGATGTAAATCAATTATATTGATTCCCGCAATTATTTTAAAACTAGCTTCAACGGGATCTGAAATAAGAAAGATAGCGACCATATCAGAACATCAGAAGGTATGCAAGTCCACATGTATGCATGTATGTATGTATCGTACGTACGTATGTATGTTATATAAATGTATATTTCGCATGTGGCATATATATTTATCTATTATTGAAACATAAATTGAAGCGTTCTTATTCGCAAAATCAGTGGCAAATATTGTATAATGTTTCCTAATATTTTTCTGTTTCGTTGTTTACCCTTCGTTAAATATTTGGTTCAAATAAAACGGGAACGAATTACGTTCAAAATCGCTGGTATAAAGAATTGTGAGGTGAAAATGGCTGGTATAAGGAATTAAGGGCAATTGTGAAAGCAAAGGTTCGCCGTTTTCCATTGTAAATATATAGATTTTAAATTCTGGCACAAGGCCAGCATTTTCAGGAGAAGGACTATATTAGTTACATCGATCTCTGTACTCCAATATTACTAATTTTATAGATCCCAAAAAGAATGAAAGCAAAGTCGACCACTGCGAAATTTGAACTCAGAACAGACGCAATGCTCCTAAGCATTTTGGCCTGCGTGTTAACGACTCTGCCAACTCGCCGCCTTCATATTTGTAAAATATGGTTAGTAAATATAATAATGAAACTGTAAACTTTCATTACCAAAACCTAAAATATATGGTTGAATGCCGTACCTGATGTGTGTGTGTGTATATATATATATATATATATATATATATATATAT
>NC_068982.1:35184096-35188752 GCF_001194135.2 Octopus bimaculoides
TTGGATAGAGTACTATCAGTTAATTTTCCATATGAGAGTGAAATGTTTTCTCTCATATCATCTTAGAATTAAAGCATTACGCATTATAATTATATACATTCAGTCATAGATAGATATATATATATATAGGGGGTCGAAATGATAGCAGAGCAACGTGGCGGCACAAGACACTCGTTAAACGAGTATGACCATCACAGTTGATTATAAATATATTGTCAGCTACAGCCCGTGTGAAATTTGAAGTCAAGGACAGTCTGCGCAGCATGACGAAGACTCTCTTTTTCAAAGCGAAGGAGCCCACACACACATGCATAACCCAAAGCAAAATCTCAATCTCAATAATTTTAAGTGTTTTATCACAGTAACACTTTCTCAAAGAGACATGTTACAACTAAATTTAATGAGTATTTCACACCCACTAGCTTTACAGTAGTCCTTACACCAGCACAGAATTTCTTACGTGCTGCGCTATTGTTAGATAGTCGTTCACCCTACTCTGGATTCATCCGTTCTTTTGTGATGCATTGTTTTTGTTTTACTAGCTTTCTTTCTTGCAGTTATTCCTCACCAGGCTAGTCTGTATGTTTACAGACTTAGTGGCCAACGACCGGCTATGCAACAGGTTGCACTCGATTACTTATTTTCAGGTGTTCTTAATAATATGTGTGTATGTTTGTGTATGTACAAGTATTGGGTTACAGTAAAATTCGTTCGTTTCTAAACTCGAAAAGTATTTTTATCGTAGTATTTTATGGTTTGCTTGTAACTGTATCCTTCCTCTAGAACTTTTGTTTATCGTTTTTGAAACTTCTATCCTTTTTCAGACGTATGGCGATTGAGTACCAAGTAGAAAAAAAGATATGAGTACTTTAGATATCTGCTCCTCTTTGCTTTCATTCAAGGTTCCAAAACTTCTAAGGCCGCTCGTAACATTTGTGCTGTGTACGGAGAAAGCTGTATTACTGAATGAACTGCACAAATAGTTTCCACATTTCGAGGACAGGAAATTTGACCTCACAGACTCTTCGCTTTCCGGCCGACCTCCTCCGTTCAATGAAGGCCGATTGAACGAGCTCAACTACGAAGATCTGCACCAATCCACAAGAGAATTGACCCAGTAGATAGGATGCTCTCATAATACCGTCATTCATCACCTTCACTGAGTTGGTAAGGTTCAAATCTCAGTGCATGTGTGCCACACGCTCCGAAGAGACAAACTCCAAAGTTCTTCTATCTCCACCTGTTTTCTCAATCGACACCAGGCGACTCGTGGACAAAAACAGAGACTTTGAGCAGTTAGTAAGTAAAAGAAATGCAATGCCCATGAATTTTGTAATTCATCCTTGTGTAGTGTGATAGATGTGACTGATGTTCACTTCAAACATCTGTAGGTCGATAACTACAGGGAAAAGATAGAAGGAGCTATGATTACAGATAGATATGTAATGTCAGAAAAGAGAAAAGATTGGACAAACAGTTTAGTGAAGGATTTAAAAAGTGATAAATGGTAATGGTTATGGGGGGAGAAGTAAGGAATGTACCATTTGGGTTATAGTGGAACAAGAATCTAGCTGAATGGATCACAGTAGCAGATACAGCTACTTATAAGGTACCGAAAGGCCTTATTTGGGATGTATTTTCAGAGTCACTTACTTTAAATATCAGTAATAATGTCGCTGGTATTTCTTTAAATATCAACAATAAAGTTGCAGATATATAAGTTGTTATTTATCGCGCGTGTCTTACTTCAGCTCTATTGATAAATGGTTAATAATTTGTATCTAATCTACAAGTGAATGACACATAGTCTGGTATGTAATATTAGCAACGATAGAAATATGAAGTCATTGTGAGAGATCGTCCACAATTTTGAGTCCTAACATTTGTAAAGATTTTGAATATAGATGTAGCGATTGTATCTTTGTGAGCTGTTAGAAGAAAGTAGGTTTTCATGTTATATTTGGGGAATGTTCACGAGATCTGTGTTAATGTAGGCTGTGTATGCATCTGACATAAGGTTAGGTAGAGATAATACCTATGCGCTGGAGGTTAGACTAAAGTAAAGCGTTGTATTATTTGCATAAGAGTGTGTGTATTTCCTAAGAAACGACAGTAAGTCTTTTATGTATTAAAGAAACAGTTTGTGAAACACAAAAGGCAGTTGAGATACACAGGATAATAGAATGCAGGGTTAATAGTTCCCGTGAGTTTGCCTAATGGACTTGTCTGGCAAGAAATTTCCCTTATATATGAGCTAAATATACAACACAAGCAATATAATTAGAAGATCCTTAAATCAGATACAAATCGAATCTTTTGCTGATGTCAACATCAAAAGCATTGTTTCGTCGAAGTTCTCTTTGGTGGGAAGACATTAATTTATTAGAAAATGAGGAGGATACTGTAACCTGCCTCTATAGAAATTGTATTGATCACTGAGGAAGGTAAGGTATTTAAAATGATAAAGTTGGTGGTTATTTACGACCGTTTGTATCATCTGTGTAGTGTTGGATGTGAGAGCAATAAGTCGGTAATTTTCAGAGTCAGACAAAATGATTTACCTTATTTGAGGCATATACAATGAGGAAAATCTTCATAGACAAGAAAATTTTGAAGTATTTGACAACGATATGACACAACTAGAATAAAGCTATATAATAATGGGAGCTAATCAACGGTTGCGACAGAGTAATCGCAGAGGTTTTCACATCACGGGACGGTGAAAGAAGTGATGTATAAAACTTAGGTTGATATTACCGTATGTAAGCAACATGGATTTGGAAGCAAATCAGCAAATAGTGAAGAGTACTGGGTATACGAGAAAATTGGTTATATAACCTACATATAAAAAGGTAAAGACCCCCTTCGATCATGAATGACCATGGTATTACATCTAGAAAGTTACCCTCCAAAGCACAAGTCTGGGCAAGGGGTTGTTTATGGAAGATCAGCAGTTGCTCATGCATACCAACCTCCCCTCTCCATGTCACCGATTTTATCCAAGAGAAAGGCTAAGGCCAATACAGCTTGGCACCAGTGACGTCACAACTTGTTTCTACAGCTGGAGCAACGTGAATAGAGTGTCTTGCTCAAGAACACAACACACAGCTCGGTCCGGGAATCGAACTCACTACCTCATGATCGTGAGCCCGACGATCTAACCACTAAGCCATGAGCCTTCACATATATATAACCTATATATAACTTGGTTGTATATAGGTTATATAAGGGTTGTGAACAGTTCAGTTCTGTAATATTGGTACTGATTCTCTTAGTGACAAAGCAAGATGCTAATTTCAGAGATGAGAGGGGTTTTGTAATAGGCTTTGCACAAGAGTATCCATTACTTTCCTGATGCTCATCTTGCAGCTGTTGCGGTGATGGTAAACTAATACCTGTTGCCGTTGACAGGTTACATCTTCAAAGATGTAGCCTAATTCTTGTCTGTAATGCTACAGCTGCAAGTGAAACACTCGGGGGGGGGTGTTCGTTATATGAGGATGCGTATCAGAAAACTCGATGGGCTTCATATAAATATTTCCTTATAAATGTGATAACTACATCACAGCTAAGACGTATAAAATAACTAATACCACTTGCTTACTAGTACTAGAGAAGGTTCATCGCGAACGTACAAAGAGATAAGTGATGAGTGTGGCATAAGCGATTCACATTAACGGATATTTACTACACATTTTAAATGAAATATGAAAGGATTTGCGATGTATCTAGATAGAGGTTTCTAAATTTAAACCTAGTAACACCAAGAATTAGCTGCAGCAACAGAGCAAATTGTATGCCATTATGACACATACCAGTTTTACACAAGCTTTCTTAATCATTTCTTCAAAATCGTTGTCAATCTTAAAAGAGTAAGTATGCATAATGTATAGAATTGGGAGCTGTGATGAGCTGGTCTTAATAACTGAAATGGAAGATAAAACATCTAAAAAGAATTGCTAGATTAGGAAAAGCAAGTCAATCAATGCCATATTGAAATTTCCAAGTATTTCATCTCACAGTAATCCTAGGATAATGATTACTAATACTTGATATTGACAAGCTTTTTATTATTTCTTTTTCAAAATCCACAAGCTTTGATGCTGACGATGATAAATTGTCAATACCACAAAGCTCGTTTGCAGCACATTTCAACGAAGCAGAATCTCCATAATGACATTTGTTCTTTGATATATTTATTAAATAAATCTAGTGAAAATATAATCAGTATCTCAGCGACAAAATGAATCAGTATTAGTTAATAAATGGCATTTAGTTCATAATTTTAAACTCAATATCAGTAATATTTACAAGGCGGTGAGCTGGCAGAAACGTTAGCACGCTAGGCGAAATGCTAAGCAGTATCTCGTCTGTCTTTACGTTCTGAGTTCAAATTCTGCCGAGGTCAACTTTGCCTTTCATCCTTTCGGGGTCAATAAATTAAGTACCAGTTGCGTACTGGAGTCGATCTAATCGACTGGATCCTTCCCCAAAAATTTCGGGCTTTGTGCCTAGAGTAGAAAGGGACCTTGGGAAAGTGTCTTCTACCATAGCCTCGGGTAGATCAAAGTCTTGTGAGTGTATATGGTAGACTAAGCTGAAAGAAGCACATCTAAACGCTTTGCAACGTTTGTTTTTGAAAGTAGTGGTTTTCTG
>NC_068982.1:35188810-35190162 GCF_001194135.2 Octopus bimaculoides
CGACGGTCCCTATCTGAAAGTTTTGGTTTTCTTCCGGAGATTTGTTTCGACGAGAAGGTTTATCCCCCTTTTCAAAATGCTGTCATTACTTTAGAGATAGTACTTCTTGATACACCAAACATTTTGGTTGTTTTCTTTACGCTATCACCTGCCATACGAGCACCAACAATTTGACCTCTTTGAAAGTCCGATAGATCTGTCATTTTAATGAATTTTAATTACCTTTTTCTGATGATATGTGAAAAAGGAACAGTAATTTTAGCAACACATATTAAGCAACACTAATAATAAATCAGGAAACATAAAAAAAAACCTTTTGACGGTTTTATAGATATTTTTAAAATACTGTTGTGACTGGGGAGAGTCATTCTCTTTTGGTGCCTTATAATTTTTAACACATTCACCAGTAAAATTTCCACGTATTTCTTTTTTATTTTACTAAAATTTTCGTTGCGTTTTGCAACCTTTTCTATAGTTTTGATTCTGTCCGTTACTCACACTGCATTCCCTTTTGTTCGTTTGTGTGCATGTGTGTGGGTCAGTGTGTATGTGTGTGTGTGTGTGTGTGTGTGCCTATACATGCATGTATGTACGTATGTATGTTATGCATGTGTGTGTATGCATGTATGTATATGTGTGCATATGTATCTATTTATATGTGTATATTTGTATGTATGCATTCTGCATATTCATATGTTTGCATGTCAGTGCTTGTGTGCTTTTATACATGTGTGTGTGCCTCTGTGTGTTTGTATATGTGCGTGTGTATCCCTGTCTCTTTGTGTGTGCTTGTCTGAGTGTGTGTTTTGCAACTATCTACTGTGTTTGTATGTATAAGGCACCAAAAGAGAATGACTCTCCCCAGACACAACAGAATATGCTTCAACGCATGAACTCACATAAAGAATCTTGTAAATCAAATCCAAAAACGATGTATAAATACAATAGAATGTCTTATATAATTTTTTGCTTATTTCATACCAGACCATGCCTTCCCCGACAGATAGGCCTCTTGATCAGAACAGATTTGTGCAATCAAGGTGCAGAAATGGCGTATTCCGAATGAACAAGACAATGTAATCTGATGGTAGAAAGAATCCCGCGAATTAGGTACTCCAAAGTCAAATGTAACCACATGTGAATCGTTGACGATTTTCTTCCTCCGACTTCCATTCTATTGGACTTTCCTCTGTTTCCGACGAAGAGCGTCTGCTCGAAACGTTAAACCGTCTTTCTTTCCTTCCCTGAGCGCCTGCTAATACTTTACATGTACCACGTCCTCACGCTGTTGCTTTTTTGTGTTTGTACTTGTTTTGGATTTACTATATATATATATATATATATATATATAT
>NC_068982.1:35190302-35191426 GCF_001194135.2 Octopus bimaculoides
TAACAATGCACTATAGAACAAAAAATGGACTATATATGTGTTGTAACTTGGTAAACTATAGTCCAATGATATTTCGGAATTAGAATATATATATATATATATATATATATATATATAACGTTTCACGGGCAGCATTCAACTTTTTCTAGCCAAAGGGATTTTTAATTACGCACTATTGTTTAGAGCTTCTTTTTTACTTCGAAATTCACTGTTATAAAGAAAACTGTTTCATATGCATGTGCGTCCGCGTGCGTGCGTGTGTTTACATTGCGTGTATGTGTGAGTCTGAATATGCATATACATACACACATACACATTTCCCTAGATGGGATAGTATTGTTATTTCTTGAAGTACAGGTTTGACAGACACTCAAACTATATTGTGGGATTTCGTGACACATTAAGACATGCTTTGTTCTATTGTAGATTTAATATTTTATTAACGATTTCTGGTTATGTTATTTGGTTTTGTTTTAATCTTCTTTCTTTAAGTCGTATAATTCCTTGCTCTGGTTTTGATTTGTTTTGTTTCATTTTGCTTTTGTTCTTAGTTCGGTGTCTTTCTTTCTCATTCTGTCTGTCCTTGTACAATGTTTTTGCTACCTAACCCTTCTACAACAGCCACCACTAATTTTTTCACATTCTTTTTCGTCTCTGGCTTTCTTTTATTGCTTTATTAAGAACAACTTATGTAATTGATACGTCTTTTCTACCGCCTGTGTCTTTCACTCTGTTGTCACATTTACATTACGTTAATGTCTGGCCACGTCACTATTACATAAACACTTTGAAAGAAATCGCACTAATCGTCATCATCATGCTTATCATCATCATCATTATCATCATCATCATCATCGACATCATCATAGCCGTCATCGTTATCGTCATCATCATCACTATCGTCATTGTCGTCGTCATCATAATCACCACCATCATCATCGTCGTCATCGTCATCATCATCGTCGTCGTCATCATAGTCACCACCATCGTCGTCGTCGTCATCATCGCCGTCGTCATCATCGCCGTCGTCATCATCACTGTCGTCATCAACGCCGTCGTCATCATCGCCGTCGTCATCAACGCCGTCGTCATCATCGCCGTCGTCATCATCGCCGTCGTCATCA
>NC_068982.1:35192380-35204065 GCF_001194135.2 Octopus bimaculoides
ATATATATATATATAAGCAGAACATTGAAACTCTGAGATTTGAAATCAGATGTCACTACTGTACATATCATCTGTGGATAAATTTTAAAATTGATGACATCACCAGCAGTGACACAGGTAGATCACAGGCGCAATAACATTAAATAGCTATGAATTATAAATTTGCACCAAGCGTAATGATACTTAACAAGCATCTACCTGCTAGAAATAAGAGCTTAAGTCTTAAATTAATCCACCGTACAGCACCAAGATAACAGAGAAAAACAGTATGCGAGGAAAACAGAAAGAATTAAAACATTTAACGGCACAAGATAAAAATATTATGCAATTAGGGATATCCACAAACCAGGTTTCGGTTTTGGGGTATTTAAACCCTGAGCCTCATCAGTGTGGCCTACCGGGTAATAATCCATAACTGTCACGTTAAACTCTGACAATGCAACTGGTTTTGTTTTGCGCCAAAAAACAGAGCACATGGTGCATAAAAATTTATAAGCAAAACATTCAAACACTGAGACTTGTATGTGATTAATGTTAGATAAGGCTTATATTTAAATCAGTTCGAACGCACCCACATAGTTACTATACTCGTCTCCCACTGCGCACAGGGGTTCCTATTTGAAGGTGATTTTATTAACATTGCAAGTACAAAATATATTAAAATGACTTTTGAGCAATATTGTAAAAGAATTTACATTTACATAGATAAAATTACAGAGATAAATTAAACCGACACGCTATTCACTGTTTGTCTGAGGTATTCTAACAATCTACTCAAATGTAGTCATAGATACATACATACATACAGACAGACAGACAGACAGACAGACAGACAGACAGACAGACAGACAGACATAAATGTACACGATGTCTTCAAACAATGTATACACAGTTTAACAGCTAATAACTCACTTTTATTTGTTTGGGAATTTAATCGATTACAAATAATGAAGTTTTGAACAAAGGAAATTTAGCCTCAATGGCTACTTGATGTGCAAAACCAGTTTAAGAGTTTCAAATAGATTCACTCACACAACTTGCCATTGCTCGAATTACATATAAGCTTGAAGCAGATGGAACTGTTCAGAATGCCTACGAGAAACGTTCCAGAAACCCGCAGATATCGATAAGTCTCACAAAGCAAAGAAAAAAAAGGTACAAGAAACGTATAGCCATAGTTTATGAAAATATGTGCAATAAGCGAGTTCTGAAACAGAAATGTCAAGATCCAGCGTCCATTGTATTCTGAAGTGCTGTCATTGGATAAGTTATATTCCAAGTATAGTCCATGCTCTCAATGAAAATGATCCGAAGCGAATAATGGATTTTAAAAATGGTGCTTGGCAAGATGTACAGAAGATGCAAGTTTTCCAATAAAGACGTTTTGTTATAATGAGGTTGCATTTAAATTAAATGGCTCAATTAACTGCAGCATTTGCATCAACTGAGGATCTGAAAATTAGACAAAGAGGTTCGATAGAACACCTTCTGCGTTCACCGGAGATAAAACTACTAAGCTTTTTTTATGAGAATATTTAAAACATAAAGTTTACGGTGGTGGGTTTGACATTGGAGCGGATATGAGTGGTGCATAGTATTGTGAGAGTATATTTCTTGAGAATTATTTTGACTATTTGTTTTTAAATTTATTATTTGTGCGCAATGTTTATCTCCCTGTATTGTGTGCGTCATGTATTATGTTAATTTGGTTAACAGATACACATATGCAGACTGCACAACACGGACAACTGTCTCTCAAAGAAACACAACGCCACACCATTTAAACTACTTCACTAACCACTCAATGACAACCCAGTGAGCTTTGAAACAAGACCCCAAAGCATATATTCCTGCCACACCTATAATTCCGTTTCTCACGAATAGTAGGGTATTTACCTGTCCTATCAAAAGCCAGATTATTTTTCTTAGGCACTGACAGAAAACCTATATTCATTTAGATCTATATCTTTTATGAGCAAGACTCTGTGGGGTAGAGATTTACCAACACAAACTACACGGACAGATTAATAACCAGAAACTAAATAGAAGATTAATAACCAGAAATAATTTCTTTTGCCCAGGTATCATACACGCTTCATACTACAACACATGCATTCCACCAAACCCGCAACTTATAAATGAAATATTATTTTTTCAATTCCTCGATAATGTTAGGATTAAAAGCATATAAGAAACGACAAATTACTGCAAAGTATTCAACCTTCAGGTCAAAAATATTCGACACACATTCGAAACTTTGTGATTATGACGACAGCGAAACCGGTTGGTAAAATAGGATATTCTTTTTCCTGAAAGCTTTCTTAAATTAAAACATTCTTTATACAATTTTTCTTTTATATGCGAAAACTTTACTATAAATTCTGATTTTCCTTTTCGTATAAAACTCTTGTGAAAATATACAGTAATATTATAGAGTAAAAATTTGTGCGATAACATATTTTATGTGCAAAAGTAATTTTGCTTCCCAACCACTTCATCTGGGCAGCATTGAGACTTGGAATATAAATAGCCTGAAGAAATACTAAGTATTTTGTCCAGCTTATGTTGAGTACTAATCCACATATGTATATATGTATGTGTGTGCTCGCACAAGTGTGTGTGTGTGTGTGTGTGTGTGTGTGTGTGTGTGTGTGTGTGTGTGTGTGTGTGTGTGTGTGTGTGTGTGTGTGTGTGTGTGAAAGAATGGGAGTGGGAATAACGCATTAAAAAGGTAAGAAACAAAGGGAAATATTCAAATCGAGAACCGAATGAAAAAAAAAACCGGTTTTGGCTTTGCTGTTTGCCTTCACATTGTTTATGGAAAGCAATTGTGAATTTAACAATTGTCATGTAGAGTTTCGACACATTTCATCCTACAATAAAAAGAAAGATAAAGAGAGGTAACGTCTAAACATATGGTCATGCTTATTATGTAATAATTAATCATTTGATCATAATTACTTTGATTCGAAGTAGTAATTAGAATAGATTGAACAACATGGTAGTTAGTATATAAGTTGTTGCAACTCCATTCTGTATTTGTCCAGCAGTAGTAGTCCAACACTATATATATCGAACAATGAGAATAAGTACTCGACAGTGCATTACTTCATAAATGTTTTAGTCCGGAAACGAACACCAATTTTTGCTGAGATATTTCTTAGCATAAAACCAATGGTATCCCTAGTACACAAATAAAATATACATATATAAATACATATATGTGTGTGTGTGCTTGTGTTTGTTTGTGTGTTTTTGTGTGTGCGTGTTTTTTGTGAATCTGTTTGTGTGTGTGTGTGTGTGTATATGTGCGTATGTATGTATGCTTAGATAAAGAGAGGATGGAATTTAATGTCTCTTTAGAATTTAAGTCTGTAAAATATGTGATTAATATCCATCGGAGAATGTTGGTATTAATAAATCTGTCTCAAACGTCCTTAATCTGGTTGCAGAATCCTTAATCCTTTTGCGTTTTTGTACTCTACTCTGTGACCTTATAAGGAACTTATTCAGTTTACTTCGTCAAATTTATTGCCAAAAATATCGACATATATATGTGTGTGTGTATGTGTGTTTGTTTGTGTGTGTGTGTGTGTGTGTGTGTGTGTGTGTGTCTGTGCGTGTGTGTGTGTATGTGTGAGTGTATGTAAGTATGTATATATGTATATATGTATGTATGTATATATGTATATATGTATATATGGTCATATCACGCTGAAAGTAATCTCGAGCCTAGTTATTATTTAGTTGGTTGAACATACATATATAGTTTATTTATTTATTTAGGGCAATTGGGGGTGCCGAGTGAATATGATATCGCACTGTCGATAATAGTTCACTTGATACTGGGTGTTTCGTCTCGGAGATCACGATGTTTCCAAAGTAAGTGTGTCAGGTATGCGGTATTTTTTTTTTCCGTGGATCTAAATGAATACAAGTGCAGGCAAAATCTTTTCTTGAAGTCATTGGCTGTCATGCCCATATAGTGCCTGATAATGCCATCGGGTGGTGTATGGGTGGCGCTGTATACTACATCCATTCAGAGGCAGGATCCTCCTAGACGTCAGGTGGTAAAGTTTCAGCAGTCCCAGGTTGGGATGGGGGTTGTATAGATGCGATATTACGTCTGCTGGTGTGTGCGATGTTGTCTAAGCAGGAGTAGCTTACCTTCACATTAAGGGGTTTTAAGAGTTTGCAATACTTATGGCTTCTGGGGAAATGTTTCTGTGTTAACGACAGGAAGCCCCTGGCTACTATGGTACAAATATCTAGGTTACATTGGGGGCGGGGCGAGCTTATACCAGATTATTTCCTTTTCCTAATTCTTTTGGGGTAGGGTCAAGGGGTCCGGTGTTCGTCCACATATGTGAGATTCTCAGAAAATCTATTCCTATTCATATATATACACACACATATATATATATATATATATATATATATATATATATATATATATATATATATATATATATATGTGTGTGTGTGTGTGTGTGTGTGTGTGTGTGTGTGTGTCTATAAACATATATGTATGTTTGTATTTGTGTTTGAAAGTGTAGATCGCTTAATTTGTAGGTCAGTCTGTTCAGTTGTGAACGCCTGTTGTAGCTGGTTTTTCGATGCTATCTGCTCCTGATGTATGTTGTCACCAGATGAGTGAACGCCTACCGTCCTCCAACTACAAGACCACCAGACCGTACGGTTTCGACTTGTTTTTTGTCATCCACGGTTCCAACGGAATAGTCATGTTTAAGCGGCAGTAAGTATTATTTCTCAGTATAGTTACTGCTTTTACCTCTTATAGGGAATTTTTAACTAGCTAATTTGCAAGCTGCAGATAATCATCTCGAAATATAAATATGATATTAATTTCTGGTTATGCATATTGCTAAGGATCTGATCAATCAAACTAGTACACACGTGGGAATTTCCCAGTGGTATATGGACTAATTGGCACATATATTTAACCCGCAATATAGTTCTGAATTAGAAGTGGCGTATATCATAAGACATACCATTGAATTGCAGATATAGTTATTCAGCGAGATGCATCACCGTTTCATATACGCATTTTCTCAACAGATTGTATGTATCACTGTGAGGCTTTTGATAATAACAAGGTTTCACATGATTCCTCGCCGTAAGATCGAAACAGACTACATAATCAGCAAGGACACTAACAATATTTCCGTCGTAGTGTCTATAAAATCACACACACACACACACACACACACACACACACACACACACACACACACACACACACACACACACACACACACACACACACACACACACACACACACACACACACTCACAAACACACACACATATTCCGATGAATGCTCATATATGAATTTATATATATATATATGTCTGTGTTTATAAATATCATTATACGTATTTATGAATGCATATATATGCATATAGATAGATATAGATAGATAGATAGACAGATAGATAGATAGATAGATAGATAGATAGATAGATAGATAGATAGATAGATAGATAGATAGATAGATGGAGAGATAAGATCGTGTCTCTAATGTGAGTTTGATAATAATTATTCGACTTAATATGGTACAAGTTTTAAAGTAGACATCTGTTTCGCATCTTTATTACCCTTGACGATCAGATAATCAAGAGCTGCAAAGTTCACATCTTATCTGTAAATTTCTTTAATAGACACTGTAATCTTCAGAACTATAGATGGTTTCTGTTTTTCGTGAAAAAGTAATATATTTAAAGTTAAAAAAAAAACAGAGAAATAATTTCCTTTTTCGTAAATTTTCCATATCATTTTCGTGAATAGAAGTGTGAAACTAAAAGGAAACCTCACGGGTATTCTAAAATACTTAAATAATAGAAGTCTATAATGGGTTCCTTATTTTAGCTGCCAGCTGCATGTGTTCTGCTTACACTTGGCTTTCGCTGAAGCGATCTATTATTCTTTTACTCTCCTCTCTCTCTCTCATTCCCTCCCTATTTTTCCTTGTCTCTACTTCTCTCAACCATTCTCACTCTCACTCTCTCTTCCTACTCCTTGGAAGTAAAACGAAACAGGTGAATATTTCCTACGGCATCTTACGTACATTTCATTGACGTACATCTTACGTACATTTCATTCATAGCTATGAATCATATAGGAAAATTGTTACAATTTGACTGTCAAGTCAAATCTTCAGAGACTTCGCGACCTCACTAGTATTTTTTGTATTCATTCCGGGAAGGCAATGACGTTGTCCTATCAACTGTATTTTATTAATAAAAAAATCAGCTTTTATACAACCTGTTTTGAGCAGAAATGTCATATCGGTTTGTGTTGACAATTAGTCTTAAATAAAAGAGAATCAACTGAAATAGCATCAGAATCACTGTAAATGTTTGGTCTGAAGTTTTTAAACTATGATAGATTATTTTGAATGTCCTTTATTTTGAAGTTCATTAATACATATGACGAAAACTGTTTCTTTATAATGATGTAATGTTTGCATTCAACAATTAAAGGAGTCGTTGGAAACGACCATAACCTTTACATTTGCTGTTACTCATTTTATTAAATTCACATTTCTCAGAATCTGCCTTTCGTAAATATTGTCTGAATAGCTCAACAGCAGATTTCTTTACTCAACAGGGTCTAACTGTCTAGTTACACTACATGAATATCTTTCGGCCGGTATTTGAGTACCAAGTTTGATATTTACATAATATTGCTGTGCGTGTATATTATTCCAACCTAACGAGATGCTTCAATTTAAGTACCTAATTCAACTGAATCTTACTTATATTTGATATATATATATATATATATATATATATATATATATATATATATGATGTATGTATGTATATATTAATGTGTGTATATCTTTTTTTCCCAAAAATCACCGCTCGGCAACCGGTGTTGACTCGTTTAGATTCCCGTAACTTAAAGGTTTGGAAAAAGTGAATGATAGAATAAGCATTAGGCTTAAAAAATAAATCATGCATCGATTTATATGACGAAAACCCTTAAAGGTGGTGCTACACTCAATAAGTGAAACAAGTAAAAGAATTAAAGAATAAACAAATTTATTCCAAAATACTCTTTTCTACCAACAGATAAATTGCACCTTAATTTTTTGCTTGGAATTTCCCTGAATTTCCATAAAAATTCTCAGGGCGCTATTCATGCATTCCATTTATTCATAACCCTTATTCTAACGCGTTTTCTAATGCTCCTGTGTTGCTAAATATATTTCAAAATTACTTCTCAGAAGAATAAGAATAAACTGAAATTATGCATCTTAATT
Source organism: Octopus bimaculoides (assembly GCF_001194135.2). Taxonomy (NCBI): domain Eukaryota; kingdom Metazoa; phylum Mollusca; class Cephalopoda; order Octopoda; family Octopodidae; genus Octopus; species Octopus bimaculoides. Next base: position 35,199,670 of record NC_068982.1, read on the forward strand.
TAATGCAATAAATTTATTGTTTTTTAAATACCAATCAGCTATTTCACTTTAAGGTAAATACAAGTGTCACTTTCCTGTTCAGCATTCTTTTGTTTATCCTCTTTTGTTTTTTGTTTTTTTTTTCCTTTTCTTTCTCTTATTTACTAGTATTTTCCCTTTCTCAAGATTATTCTCCTCTAACTGCTACATTTCTTATACCCATTATCTCCTTCACTCTCCACCTATATTATTTAGACGAGCCATCAATACTATGACGGCTCGTTTCCCATTACAGGAAAATGTACTCAATTTTTCGTATAATATCAAATACACATTTTATGGTACATTTTTGTACATATTTTTTATCGTATTTTTAAAATGTCATTTTAGTAGGTTTATTATACTTGTATTTATGATGTAAATTTATTAATATTGTAGTCATTACATTTGTGTATTATTTATAGTATTTTAATGTTTATTGCATCTTTGTTGTTTTTACTGTACTTTTATTGAATTTTATTATGTCTTCGTATTGCTTATGAGTTTTTACTTTTCATTTTATTTAATTGTTTTGTATTTTTCTTGTATTTCTTTTATTTTTTATTTTATTACATTCTTAATACATTTATCGTAATTTTTTTTAATGTTTGCATTGAATTGTTTTTATGTTGTTTTGAAGTAAGTTTATTATGTTTTATTATTTTTCCTGTAATTTTATAAATTCTTTCTAATTTCATTGCTATTATATTGCATATTCGTATATTTTCCTTTTATTCTTAATAAACACTTTTATAATATTATTCGATTTCATATTATTTTAATTTTTAAATGTCCTTTAGTTGCTTCCGCGATAACTATCACCTCACATGCACACTCATGTATTCACATTCAGAGATATACACATACGCACACTCATATATATATATATATATATATATATGCATACATTTTTGTCTTACTGTTTCTTGCTTTTCTTCTGTATCCTCTCTTCTTCGTTATTTGTTTCTTCCTCCCAGTCCGCACAATCAGTTATATGTCATAATGCCAACAGTCTATGAAGCAATGGTACACTGGTCTATTACAAGTATATCATTTCTTCGATATATTTATTTCCCTTCTGTCTTTTGTTATGCTTCCTCAATCTCTCTGCCTCTTGTCATACATTCGATTTCGTTTCTAATTTCAATAAACACTGCCTTTTTCATACGTTCTTTTTTTTTTAACCCTTGTGATAAAATAAAAGATATATTTCTCCATCGCTCCGTAAGCATCTGAATCTCTTTACTCCTTCCCAATTTTCTCCCTGTTTTTGCTTTTTTCTTGCATGCATTTTCTCAAATTATCTTGTACCCCCCTAATTAATCAACAGTACAATCTTTATTATTATCGATGATGAAATGTTGAATAACTATAAGCCGGCAATTGGAATATTCAATCACATCGAAATATGGTTACCTGAAACTTAGTGTAATGACGGTAATAATCTGTCTTATTTAATGCAACAATGGTTATTCGGTGCTGTTGGAGGGAACAAAACGTACCCACGTCTCTAATCATAGGTTTGCTGAAACAAATATTCTAAAATTTTATAAACTTATTTTATGTTATCGAACACAACAACTTTAGCAGTGTAATAATGTTATATTTTTATATGCACTATCTGCATTTCAATACTCTACAACGAAAGGAAATAACACTAATGCATTCCAGTTATGACTAATCAATATATTTACAATATATCAATCTAAATTATTCACATAATTTTAATGTATATATTGTAAAGTGATGAAAAAATTTAGATGGTGTTCTATGATATTAAATTCAAATGTTGGCACAAGGGCAGTAGTTTCGGTTGAAGGAGTAAGTCAAGTATATCAACTCAAGTATTCAGCTACAGTATTATCAACTGTGGTGATCGCTTCGCTTGGTAGTGGAAGTATTTCATCCGTGAACAACTTTTGCAAATAGACAAATTATTAGCTAATGTTACTGTGGACAATTTTGCGAACTTTCAGGAAATATAATTAGAATGTTATGTTGTGGAATATCGAAGTGAAAATTTTTTAAAACATGCATCCATTTCAGTGAAGATATCTTGGTAGTTGGACAAAGTAGCTGACGGATATATCGAATTAGTTCCTTTGATGTTGTAGAAACTTGCTAATGCTGCGATTGCCTACTGATCAAGAAGTGACAAATTGTATTGTATGCATGGTAAACAGAGAGAAGGGAATTTCACATATATCGACTTAGAATAAAACGGCAGACTACTACAATCATCACAGAGGTAGCAGTACTGGAGGGTCAATTTAAAAAAGAAAAATTGAGACGCAGATGAAGGCTGGAAGAAACGAAAATGGTGTACTGGTGATATCTTAGAATAATTCCCCAGCTCTATAGCCTTCTAGATAATCTTATGTCTCATATGATTATATTGAAATTGAAAGAGGGGACAGTAGATAAAGGTCGAGTTATACATTAGTTAAGAAGTGCGAAATTCGTTGGTTCTGCAAGAGATAATTCGAGTAAGGTGTGCGAATCAAATAGAGGTGAACTCTAAACTTAATGTTGATTGAATCAAGTTAAATTAATTAGCTATGGCGATTTTTGTGTTGAAATTTTAAGAAAACTTTCAAACGGGTGGGAGCATCGTATTAATAACTTATTAATTAATTTAGACCTGCAAATAAGGACATTCAACGCCACACCCGAATACACATCGCAGCTACTTCCTTTGCTTTCTCCTGTATAGACAGACTCTAACTGAAATAGGCCAGGAAATTCAGTAGTCTAAAATTTTCTCCACGAGATTGCCAGATGAACTTAGCTACCGATGGGATATGTTCCTGTCTTTTGAATTTAAAGATGTGAAATATGGATATAAAAATTGACCTCTAATTTGGAAGATGTTATTACAGATTAATATTGGACACTCCTTGTCAACGATTAGAACTCTTCATTAATTCCTTAACATCTAGATACACATAGTGCAGAATACATCTTAGATATCCTATACACTGAACCGAAGTTATCATAAAACATTGCTAAAAGATTGTTAGACCATTGTCACCCTAAGTAAAAAGCAATATTAAAATTATATGCATTGTCTTATGACTATCGGTTCCAGTATTGAAAACTTGTGAGAGAGTCGTGGAACTGTAGTCAAATGTTGTCAGAATCGATGCATTATAGATACATACAGACCAACCAACACACCATTTTCTATATCTTTGTTATATAAGTAAGCTGGGTTTTTTTTATTTATACCCATATGTTCTTTTCTTTATTTCGTCTTTGTATGAACTTTTTTTAATATATTATTTCATTCATAATCTAAATCAAAATATCTCAGCGGTCACCAACAATTCAAATCATGAGAAGAGTATTTTTTCTATATTCTCGATGAAAGACCACAAATTTATAGCCCTGCTATTGTTTTTTATATATATAAAACTTTATTTAATATATTGTTCTGTATTATATTCGATTTTCTGCTTTATAATTGCTTGCAGTTTTCATTGTAAATTCTTTCAGTCTGTCTAGTTTATTATCTAAATCGACTTGAAACGTCTTAAAAGGAGAAATAAAGTTTTATGAGTTTCATCATATTTTTATCTTTCTCTTAGAATAGCTGCCATATAATGTAATTAGCTTCAACGTACAAATTGCCAAACAAAAAAGATACGACAGATAGAGAAATGAAAGGGGAAAGAGAGGTGGTTTGAGAGGATAGAGGGGAAACATTAAGACCCTTTCGGCTATTTAAATCTCTCCTTAGATTATACTACTATGTTTGAAAAGTAACTTTATGTTGCTTCTATTGTAAATGATGTCAAATAAGTAGATATAATTAAAGCATCTTCAAATGCATCAATACAGATACATTCCTTGTGAATGCAAATCAAATACCATAGAGAAAGGAAGAATGATAAAGAGGGAAAAAAGAAAGTAGTGTAAGAACAATTTTCATGATTCAATCAAATAACTTTCGATCCTAAGGGAATGTGTTTGCGGTCGACAGAATAAAGACAAAGGACAGATTAGTGGCATAAATATACCTCTATATAAATAAATACACTGGTTTACTTCATTGGTATTATAGCCTACTTTAAAAGATACCACAAATCCCTGGAGATGTCTAAAATTCTTTCAGAGTCTCTCCATGGTTTCTATTCTATCCGTCTATCGAGCCCGCTATCTTATAATTGTTACCGTTGCCGTAAACAATCCCAAAATGAAGAGTAAAACAAGCGTAACAAAAGAAAATGATAAGGAAACAATTTTAAGTCAGTTTATTCTGAGTTTTCTGCTAACACTATATGCATACACATACATACACACACACACACACATACACACACACATACACACACATATACGCATATGAAACTACATATATATATATGTATATATATGT
>NC_068982.1:35204627-35207959 GCF_001194135.2 Octopus bimaculoides
ATATATATATATATATATATATATATATATATATATATATATACAGAGACAGAGTGTGTGAAAGAGAGAGGGGGGATGAAGTGAAGAGAGTGTAGAGGAAGAGAGACGAGTTTGTAGAAATAGTAGAAAGTCCTACAGAAAGAAGAAATCAAAGGGAAATATTAAATAGAAAGAGTTAAATCTCAATACGATAATCGAATATAGGACAATGAAATAAATGTTACAATATACTCATTAGTATACGTTCATTTCGGATAGAATATCGTATAACACTTGTAAACTGACGTCACTGACTTGCTTTCAAATTTATTTTACTATTCGATATTGTTGAACTTTAGATGGTAACACCCTTGAAATTTATACAAAATATTGATTTTTGTTTTGTATGTTATCTGCCAAAAATACCACAGGTGGTTAATTATACTTGACAACTGCACCAGTGTGTTGTGACAGTGCTGACATGTTGTTATCAAATGGTGCAATTAAACTCGCCGTGACTATCGCAGGAACACCAGGATATTATACGTGGCCCAAACGCTACGGTATTGGCAAATAATGTTTGCTGGTAATCTTGGGTCTACACACACCTTGTAACTAAAGTCACTGAAGATGATGGACTGACTGGTCTGTCTTTGCAAACACTTATGTAGTTCATCTTGTCTCTCTGTCTCACTTCTGCCCCCCTCTCTCTCTCTTTCTGTCTTTGCCAGTAATTGATGTAGTGTGTTTTGTCTCTCTTTGCCAGTTATTAATGAAGAGTATCTTCTCTTTCTCTGCTGGTATTACTGTCTCTTTCTCTGTCATTATTAAGGTAGATATATCATCTCCTTCTATCAGTATTAGCATAGAATCCCAAACATACTACATTAAGAACATGCCTTCATTATGGAATTCAACTTATGTGATAAATTCTAAGCGACAGTAAGCACACAACTACGAATTCTACCGTCATATAAGTTAACTGTTGGATTTTGAGCATTTTAAACATGTAGTGTAAAGCATGTTGCATAGCATCCGCCAAAATTCAATCAATCTAAGCTCTTTATTGCATATGTACATTAATTATGTTACGTAATATCTGATAAATTATTTGGTCAGCAACAAATACTATGGTCAATTTACGGAGAACTTTATCAACATTTATGAAACATATTTACTTTATATATCATGTAAGGTCGGAATATGTGCATTTTATCTCTACTCAAATTCTGTCTTAAGAAACCATTAACACCCTATGTATCTGCAAAAGATTTTTCAAACGTCTGACTCTGCTTAAATGTAATCTTTTCGTTTTTCTTTTTCGGGGTCACGATATTTTGAAGAAATAATCATATAAAAAGTGGTATTATTTTTTGTTATCTAGCTGATATATTATGTAAGCTAGCTTTCTTATTTTTTTCTTTCCTTTACCCATAGTAACAATTATTATTAAGCGCATAAGTCTTTATATCACGTGGTTGTGACTAGTAGTGCCAAAGAAGGTAATGAAATAACAAAATAAAATCAAAGGAAAGATGATGTGTTAAAAAAATGTAAAATATTGTGAATTTGTGGGTTGGTAAAATTATGAAAATAATTATAGATTATTGGAACTTCTTAGCACTTAGAGTAAATTATTGATAAAAAATATAATAAAATATTGAAACTCATTGATGAAATTAAAACCATAATTAATAATAAAACATTAGTGGAACTTAATAAAAAAAAGCAATGAATAAAAAGAAAGATCACTAAAGGCTTAGGGTTGTTAATGAAGGGAGGGAATTAGTTATTCATTGTATGTGAGATGAGGTTGAGAAAAAAAGGGAAGAATGCTGGAAATAATGAACATTTTCATAACAATTGTGAGAAATCGATAACATAGCGGAGCGAAAATAATACGGTAATAATACAATAAAATTATCTAATAAATAAATTGAATAAAAATATAATTTAATAACAATAATATGATAATGGTTCAAGGATGATAAGAGGGGAATGTGGTGTAGGGACAAGAATGATATAGAAAAGTTGCTCAACAAAACTTAGGAAAATAGGAAAAAAATACGTGAACAATATATGAGTTACAAGAGAAAAAATAGGGAAAATATACACGTACCATAATCGAATAATAGGAGAGAATGCACGAAAACACAAATGACAAAACAAGGGTGGACGCAATGATTTGGTTACTATGTTGTAACACATGAGGTAGGGTGATGCCCATTGTGACACGCTGGCATTAAAAGTCAAGAGAGAAGATGAATCAAAGAACTAGTCAGGATGTGAGCTTACTAAAAAGTGGATGAGAAAGGTAGATTCAAGGTATGTATTTGTATATTGCAGTATGTAGCGTGAGTGAATGAGGTGAGGGTGAAAAATTAAGTTTTATCTAGGAAAGGATGACGTTGTAATTTGTAGGGTTCCTTCAAACATGTGTAGTATGTGTGTGCGTCAAACGCATAGGTACAGACAAATATATATGCGTGTATATTGTTGGCACTCCGTCGCTTACGACGTCGAGGGTTCCAGGTGATCCGATCAACGGAACAGCCTGCTCGTGAAATTAACGTGCAAATGGCTGAGCACTCCACAAATACGTGTACCCTTAACGTAGTTCTCGGGGATATTCAGCGTGACACAGTGGGAAAAAGTTGACTCTTTGCATTACAGGCACAACCGAAACAGGAAGTAAGAGTGAGAGAAAGTTGTGGTGAAAGAGTACAGCAGGGTTCACCACCATCCGCTGCCGGAGCCTCGTGGAGCTGTTAGGTGTTTTCGCTCAATAAACACTCACAACGCCCGGTCTGGGAATCGAAACTGCGATCCTATGACTTCGAGTCAGCTTCCCTAACCACTGGGCCATTGCGCCTCCACGCGTGTATATTATATATGTACCAAAGCACACACACACACAAATACACAAACACGCAAACACTCACATATACAAACAAGAATACACCATATACATATATGAATGCATTCATATATCCGGAGTAAAAATTACTTTCTAAACCTTTCTTCGTTTATATGTTTGCTGAAATTTTCCCTATATCATAACTTTTTAGCTTCTGTCTTTCTCCTTTCTCATAAAGGTCTAAAGTCCGAAATATTAATGACATTCTGAATTAAAGCTTTAAGCCAATAATTTACATGTCAAATATCATTCTTTAAATGTCGTTCGTCTTAATGTCTATGATTTATATTTCTCAAATACACACACACTCACACACACACACACACACACACACACACATACACACGCAAATATGCATATATGCATACAAGTAATATATACATATAGATGGTTGTATATGGATATATTATCTATATGTACTTTTAATGCGGTTACA
>NC_068982.1:35208337-35209731 GCF_001194135.2 Octopus bimaculoides
ATATATATATATATATATATATATATATATACAGATACATGTATGTATACATTCATAGACAAAAGAAAGAAATCTCGAACATGCAAATCTAATTAAACAGTTGTGAAAACACCGTTAATAATTTGAATATTTTTACCCGATGTCCATATGTTGTTACATTAATTCTCCGGCGTTCTAGATTTCCTTCATATTTAAAACTATCAACTTTCTCGACGCTTGAATGTCTGCGTGCGTGTATATATAAGCAATGAATATTCAGATGTGAATATTCATAAATATATTATTGTTAATAATATCTACAGCAAATATAACATATTGATAATAATAACAGTAATAATAAAGAAAGATGATTACAGGCATGTCAAAGCCCCCTGTATGTGTGATTATGTATGTTGATGCACACAGGAATATACAAATCAAAAATATAAGTACATGTATATTTTTGTGACTATTTAGCAGAAGCAACAGCGTCACTCAAATACCGAGAGTTTCCTACTTTCGTATTTATCAAAAGTTGATATGTGCTAGCACAGGAAACGCTCGGTTCTTGAATGATTCTGTTGCTTCTGCTAAATATTCATATATCTCTCTGTGGGATAAACCCTTCGTATTTCAGGCTTCCGCCGCGAGAAACCATTTCATGCAAACACCAGGCATCAGTATGTCGACCGGTTTCATCAGACAAGCTCGTAATGCTACGTGGTACACCTTTGTTTTGCAGTCCTTCTCCGATCTTCGTTGATTTTCGCGTTGGCTCAAAGGAACAGCATGCTTCTGTGAAAGACTGTCTTCTGCGGGAGAAAGTGGCAGCCAAAACAGTTGTCATGCTTCGAACAGCTTACAAGGACGCTGCCATGAGCAACACACAAGTTTACAAGTGCTTCCACGCTTTTAGAATGGTCACTTGTCACTTGAAGACTTCATGAAAATTGATGAACATTCACCGATCACTTGACACACTTCTTGATATGACTGATGTGTCCTGGAGCTCCTGCTAATGTATTTTGAGCGATAAATTGCAAACTAAAAGAATTGCAGCAAAATTTGTACCACGCTTGCTCATATAGGTTTAAAAGTAGTCACGACTGAATGCGTGTCGTGGACTGAAAGAAGAACCGGAAGTTGATGTGGATCTGTTTTCGAGGATCATCACTGGTGAGGAAAAGCTGATGCTACGCAATTAACAGATGTGGAAGAAGTGAAAAATAAAGCGACGGAGTCGTTAAAAGGCATTACTTCGCAAGAGTTCCAGCACTGATTCGAATCGTGGAAAACGAGCCTGGACCGTTGAGTTGCTTCAAATGGAAAATAATTCGCAGAAGATAGACTGTGAATATGTAAAGCTAAGTGAATAAAATATATCGCAAAATTCCAATTTCTTTTTGTGCACCCCG
>NC_068982.1:35209963-35211198 GCF_001194135.2 Octopus bimaculoides
ATATATTTATATATATATACAAGCACAAATTTAACACCTGATCTGATGATATCGCTCTGGAAACAATTTAGCATACTCCATTAACTCAGTTCAATAGATATTGATTTTGTAGTCCTCATTTCGGACTTTTTAGATGTAATCTTCTTTTAGTCATTTTCAACAGCTACGCGATAATTGCATTTTGTCATTGACATACACATTTGATGATCAGTGAGAAGCTCTTTTCGCTCTTCATATACGGATGATCTTTTTCTATGTAGATTCTTCTCTATCTCATAAAGTATCCATGACAATCTCCAACCTAAGATACATCACAGAAAGGGTGGGTAGTACACAGGCGTCGCTGAAGATTTGATCAAATTTGCAGCGATCGAAAGCTTACTTCAGGAAATTCATTCATAATTTGTCTTTTGTTTTCTGTGCAGTTGTTAGATGTACCGAGTTTTAGAACCTGAAGTGCTTCAGTATACAGAAGCATCTCGTCTGTGATCAAACTAAATGATTAGCTATCGAAACTGATTCATTCATACGCTTGCTTTGTCTTTACCGATCTCCTCTATATTTACTGAATCTCTTTCTACTGCTGCAGAAGCTGGAACGTTGTGAAGTATTGTGCACAAAGTCGGTGGCTGGAGGAAACTATCGGTATATGCAAACGATGAACATTGTGAAGCATGGTGTACAGAATCGGTGGAGGAAATTATCGGCATATGGGAAAGATCCTTTTTTTCTTCCTTTTTTGTTTAGGGGGGCGGTTTAGTTTAAATACAGTACATTGTAACTTCGTGTCTTTCTGTCTAGACTTGTTTCTTAGACTCCATTTGAGCATATAGGAACTGTAAAGTGCTACTGGAACGGTTACAATATTGAGATATAATTTTTTGAACATGTCTTTCATTCGTGTGCACTGACAGAATATTAACTTTGATTCCTATGTAATTGCATATAATTTTCAATTTTCATTTATTGATTTATTGTTTTATTTCTATTCATTTATTTGTTTCAGTCGTTTAACTGTGGCCATGCAGGAGAACCGTATTAAAGGATATATATTCATAGAAATAGTCCCCAAGACTTATTATTTGTATCGCTCTTCTTTGGCAAACCGCTAGGTTATGGGGACACAAAGACACCAGGATCTGCTGTCAAGTGGGAGATATAAACATAGACACAAAGATACATACATAAATATATATATACATATATGTGTATATATACATACACACACACACGCA
>NC_068982.1:35211390-35212630 GCF_001194135.2 Octopus bimaculoides
CACACATATATATATCCATACATACATACAATAAATATACACATATATGTAAGACGGGCTTCTGTCAGTTTCTGTCAAGCAAATCCACTCTCAATGTTTTGATCGGCCAGAGGCTATAGCAGAAGACACTTGCTCAAAATACCAGTAGCTGAGAAGTAAGCTTCTTACCAGACAACCACGCTTTTGCTTATAGATATTTGAACTCTTCTTCGACCCTGGTATGTTTATGTAGCATGTTATTCCTACTCCTAATTCACGTTGCTCTCTTCAAATTTGCTCTGATACGTTATTTTTTGTCCGAATCCCATATCAATTCATCTCATAGATCCATATTCTTTTTGTAGCAGTACTTCTAAATGTCTAACATCTGAATTATAAAGTTTGAGATCGGCCGTATTGAAAAAGTAACTAATTAATGCATTTGTCAATTGGGATGTTGGTCTAAATCACTTTAAAATTCACATTTCAATGAGTAGAAATATAACTTCACTTTTGTTGACGGAATTTCTTCGGTATTTTTACTTTATCAATGCGAAACACCGCTGAGGTCGATTTTACCATTCGTGGTCCATCACTAAAGAAAAAAAGTGTCCGTTAATAAAATTAATGAACGCGTAAAACAGAAGTTTTGGCCTTGTCTCTATTAGATATATTTATCACAAACACATTTACTATTATTGGAATTGAATGGACATGTCATAACACATGACGTCTTCCTTAAGACCATAAAGGATTCCATAGTTATATGTGTTATACACGTTTCTGGCATTCTACTATGGGTATTAAGGGACACTTTTCATGAAAAGATCTGAAAGACAATTCATTTTTATTCTTCGGTGTTTAAGTCAACAATAGAATATGTTAACATCATCTCAATGTCCAAGAATAATAATGTCGAATAAATAGGTGTAAAGTCATTTACATTGTCCCTGTTTCAGTGTATCAGACATACGCTGAGATCTACCTACTGTTAGTTCTTCGAAGAAATAGCATTGTCTTCGACTCAAACTAAAGAAAAATCTATTCGTTCCAATAATGATTATGCAACATTTCCGCACAAATCTCTTGAATAACCCATCGTAGAAACGCAAAGGTTTCGTTGAAATTGTAATATAACTACAAATCGCGAGCATGTGTGTTTACATATACACTGATAAGTACGCACATGTGCATAAAAATGTCTTTGTGTAAGTGTTTGCATGTATATATATATATATATATATATATATATATATATATA
>NC_068982.1:35212694-35214056 GCF_001194135.2 Octopus bimaculoides
ATATGTATATATATATATATATATATATATATATATATATGAACATGCCCACACAGGTATATGTATATGTGTGTGTGTATGTGTGTGTATGTGTGTGTTTGTGTGTGCGTGTGTGTGTATTTCTGGAGACAGGGACAGAGATAGATGAATAGACAGGTAAATATTACTATTTATAAATATGAAAAAATGTAGAAATGAAATTTTCTACCGCTTTGAAGATGAAATACTATTACAATATTGGAGAAGAAAGTAATTAATAGCTTATGCAGCATAAGTATTCACTGTCGCACCGGAAACATAATTGCAACATATAATACCAGAAGTTATCCTTATGAAGAAGAGGTTAAGAACTGAATCCGAGGCTTAAGTCTATCAGTGCTATTCAAAATATTTTATATTTACTTTAAATATATTAAAACTGAAGTAAATATTTACAGACATATGTTTGTGATGTAGCATTAAAGTGGTAAACGTAGGTAAGGCGGTGGAAAATAGTAAGTAGCTGTTCATTTTTATGTCCTGATAAAAGGATTTCAAATACCGAAAGAGTTTTTGCTTGTCTTACATTTCAGGAAAATCATTACGTTAACAACCGTAGTGTAGTTAACTTAATGTGTATTCATATTTATATTTGTAAATTGAACTTCGAGAGAACTAATTTAAGTGAGATAATTAATATTTATTGACACTAATTTGTATAGCTATTTCTTTATTTCAAACTTTTTGCAAAGTCACGTGTAGCTTTGTTGTATTTTTATGCAAGATGGAAGAGAATGCCAACGTACCATGTGGAAAGCTTGGTAGTCGCTGCAAATTCTCTGCAGAAAACAAATAGCATTATTAACCAAACAATAAAGAATATTTATCCACTAATGAGTTATTGAGGACCCATCTTCACTGTTCCGAGGAGTAGATAGACAGCCGACAACTGATGAAAGAGTCGTTCCTTGTGTTACTTGCTTTGTTTTCCATTTGATTTGGTACATATAAGGGATGATATATATGAAATGGAATATTTATAATGAAAGAATGGAATGGCTTACGAGCCCCCACCCAAAGATCGCAGTTTCATTTTACTGTTCTTTTATGCGGTAGTCAAATGATGCTGGGGTGACAAACACAGACACACAAACATGTACACACATACATATACATACATATATACGACGGGCTTCATTCAGTTTCCGTCTACCAAATCCACTTACAAGGCTTTGGTCGGCCCGAGGTTATAGCAGAAGACACTTGTCCAAGGAGCCACGCAGTGGGAATGAACCCGGAACTATGTGGTTGCTGAACAAGCTACATATCACACAGCCACTCTTGCGCCTATATCTATCTATCTATCTATCTATCTATCTATCT
>NC_068982.1:35215670-35220436 GCF_001194135.2 Octopus bimaculoides
ATATGCATATATACACACATACATGTACATGCCTACATATATATTATATATATACATGCATATATGAGTACAGAACATCAAAAAACGTGAACAAAATGAGAAACGAGACAGGAAACATAATGAACATTTCCTTCATCAGTTGTCCCCTGTTTTATCTACTCCGCGTTTCGAAGGTAGGGACAAGACGCAACTTCATTAAAACAGTCCTTCCCGCAAAGCAATGTAACTAAAATTTGGGATTTTTGCGGAGGGTCAAAGTGGTAACAAAAGCAGGACAGCAACAACAAAACAATAAAAGCAAACGGTGAGGGCTATTAAGCCACAACGAGGTGAAGTGGTGAACGCTGTTAAAACGAGCTTTGAGAAGAGACAGGCAAAAGCACACGCATGTGAGTATGTATATTTGTATCTCCATGTATATTTGTTTGTATGTAAATATATGAAGTATAAATATATACAGGGTGTGTAAGATATTTGAAGACAGATTTTTGTTTATAAAAAGAAACAGATATACAATAACAGTTAATAATTTTATTTATCAAAAAATGCTATGAGGATAAAAATAAACCTTTCCTATATTGTTATTCAATAAAGTTACCTTCAACTTCAACAACTGTTTGTGTATGAGATCTAAATCATCTACCTCGAATCAAGTGGTCCTGGTTCCTTTTTGGACATGACCCTGACTATGGCAGCTTTCAAAGAACCTTTGGTTTTATGGGCGTGTTCATTAACCTCTCTCTCAACAACGCTCCACACGTACTAGTCCAATGGATTGAGATCTGAGGAATTAGGATGCCAAATGCTAGAGGTTATGTGATCATGAACATTTTTAACCATTTGTACCTGTTTTACTAGAGCTATGTGTGATAGTGCAGAGTCTTACTGAAACACATATGGCCTTCCATTGCATGCATTGTCTATCAATGCTTAACAATTGTTCCCAGGCACCTCAGTGTAGGTGGCAGAGTTAACTCTAAAGCCTTGTGGAAAGAAGTGGAAAGAACTCTAAGGCCTTGTGGAAGAGGCATCACATGTCCTTCATTGCTTACAAACCCTGAAACCACGACAGTTGCAGGAAATTTTGTAAGCATAACACCTAGAAGTTCAGAAAGGGTCTGCACATAACCATATGTCATTTCTTCTGTTAACATTTTGATCTTGGTCGAAGTTTTTCTCGTTTGAGAAAAACCAAATCAAATCTTTTTCTGCTGAATTTTTCAGTTTGTTTAAGAGCCTTTTAGATCTGATGTAGTGATTTTCGTTTGCTTTTTCTGGTAAATTAACTTTTCCTCATCATATAAGACTTATATCTGATGTCTTCGTGGACAACGTTTCTGACTGTTCCTTCTGACACGTGGAGATCTTTTGCAATTGACCTCATGGACTTTCTGGGATTGTAATCAGTGGTCTGTTGAGCTTGCTGGATCATTTCAGGTGTCCTGATGATTTCAGGGTGTTTAGAATGCTCTTTATGCTTTGACACTAGTGATACGTTTCCATCTTCAGTCTCTAGCTCCTTGCAAATTTTTGTAGACGAAAGATTTGGCAACTTTTGAACATCGAGATATTTCTAAATCGCTATGTTCAGCCTTTATAACCACAATAACAGCGTGTCTCTTCATTTCTTGAGTAAGCTGATGGTCTGCCATTATTATTTTCTGAAACAAAGATTTTAGCAAAAAATGCAGCAATAACTCCCAAAAAAGTATGTCCTCAAATACCTTACGCACCCTGTATATGTACAAACATATATATAAGTGATACATATGTATGTATGCATGCATATATATAGATATTAGAATAAGAAATAGAAAGTTCATGCTATTGTATTATAAATTTAAAAATCATCAGAAAGGCATTTCTATTCATGCCTAAACACACACACACACACACACTCACCTGTATTTCAAAAGGGACTTGATACTCATACCGATGTGCCCAATGGTGAAATTTAGAATCATATAATTGAAGAAGGAGACATACAGCGTACACCATGCATGTGCCATTCTTCCAACTGTCCCTGATAAAATGAAACACTTAGGAATATGTTATATTAATATGTAATTTATTTGCATTTACTAACTTATGTATCTTAGGCATACATTTTGTATACCTTGTACTCACAAAAGAAATTCGATATATGTGTGTGTGTGTGTGTGTGTGTGTATGTATACCTAAACATGTGTGGCTGCGCGCGTGAACGTATGTATATATGTGTATATTAGGCTGGAAACAAAGTCTTGTTGCATTTCAAGATAGTAAAGAAGTAAATGTTTATTTGGTCTAAATTGATATGTTTAATCAAGATAACATTAATAACATAATCCCATATATTTGGCAAATTCTTAATCCCTGGTCGTAACATTCTTCAGTGTCTGACACAAAGAAACACTTAATATCATTTTTAACCATTTCGCAATTAATAAATTTTTTTCCCCTCTAAACAATGTTGCAATGATGTGAAGAGAAAATAGTCAGATGGAGTAAAGCCATGAACTTTTCCTGGGTGACTTGGGCATTATGCAGTCTTGCATTATCGTATATGAGCAACGCTCTTCTTTAATTCACCAATGATTGGCGCTTTTCTTGCAAATGTTTGTACAATGACACCAACTAACAACTATACTTCTCCGCATTAACGGTTTCGTTTTGGTTTAACACATCATGTTAGACGACACTCTTCATATACCACCATACATAGAGCATAACATTTTCCGTGTATAATCCTGGTTTGGGGACGGCTTGCCACCCAACCACATAGTTCCGGGTTTAGTCTCACTGCGTGGCACCTTGAGTGTTTTCTACTGTAATTTCGGGCCGACCAAAGCCTTGTGTTGGATTTGGTAGAGGGAAATGAAAGAAGCCCGTCGCATATATGTTTACATGTGTGTGTGTATGTGTGCGTGTGGTGTGTGTATTTGTCCCTACATCCATTACCACTTAACAACCGGTGTTGGTGCTTAACTTAGCGGCTCGTCCAAAAACCGATAGAATAATTATTAGACCTAAGTCCTGGGGTCGATTTGTTCGACTAAAACCTTTCAAGACGGTGCTCCAGCATGGCTGCAGTTAAATGAAACTAGTAAAAGAAAAGAAAAGAATATATGTATGTATATATGTATGTATGTATGTACGTATGGATGGATGGATGCATACATGTATGTATGTATGTATGTATGTATGTGTGTGTGTTTGTATAATTAGGATGTTCTAAGTTTAAGAATGAGAGAACTCAGTACGTTTCTTGCGTAAAGGTATATTATTGAACCTTCCAGTTTCAACACATCAATTCTGTGACCTATATTTTCAATTTGATTCATGACTATAACTGCACTCGCGTGTCCGAAATCACAACCAGAATGTAATCGCTGGTGACTGCAAGGTATCGAACCATCCCGATTCGACAATGTGTGTGTGTGTTTGTGTGTGTGTGTGTGTGTGTGTGTGTGTGTGTGTGTGTGTGTGTGTGTGTGTGTGTGTGTGTGTATTTGATAGGATTTCTGTTGATCCTATTCCCGAAGAGATTTCTGTCTGATTTAGACTATTACAAGCCAACAAAATCTAAGGAATATCTTTGCTTTCCAGTGACTCAACTTGAACTAGAGGTACACCTGTTGCAAATTTCATATGTAGTCAGCTAAAGACCTGAAAAAAAAAAACTCCCGAATATCTCATATCAATAGCCAATCAAATATTCCATAGTGTTCGATGAAATAGTTCGTTGAACGATAGCCAGTAATTAACATAGCCACAGAGCTTATCAGAAAAATAAAACTAATAACACTAAAAGACAGCAAATAACGATATGATTATACTACGAAATAGTTCAATGCAATATAATCCACATATACTACAGACAGCCATGTCATAATTCCTAGCCGTTTACTGTTTCAATTAGATTTTATATAGGGATTTGTTACATCTAATCAAACAAATTTCATGGCACTTAATAGTTTAATCAAAATATAAATTTCAACAGGAAATTATGTCTAATTAGAGCTCATTAGTTGGCCTATGTTCTTGGTGCATAACAACATGATACATCAGCATTAAAAGAACAAATCTTAATATATGTATTTAAAAAGAAAGAGGGCGGAAGAAATCGTTTTACTCTTAATCAAGTATCTTAGTGAACACTAGCTTGTTATTAATAAAGAATTCATGGTTATTTATTTTGAAAGAGTTGGAATAATATATCATGAGTTCCGGATTCCGGTCTAGCAGAGACTCCTGTCTCGTCTTCAATTCCGGATTATAATCATTCCATTTTACTTTTATTGTTAATGGTTTTTGCAAATATACGTACGATAAAACTCCTCTTTCGACTCCTCGAAACATCGTGGTATGCTTTTATTACTATTTTCGTTGTTTTTCCACTTATTCATTGAGAGGTTTCAGTCACTCGACTGCAGCCATGCTCAGCCTTTAAATCGTTTGTGCAAAGTACTTTTGTTTGGCACTCATGTTTAAATGTAGGAAGGGAAAAGTTGTCGTTGATGTAAAGCGATGTGATTCAGCCGAAAGTGAATGCTAGCGGAAAAACTTTTTTTTAATCGACGCATCGATTTCTCATTATCCACACTGTTACATACACATGCGTCTTTAAAATTTCATTGTGTTGTATATTTCGAATATTTACGGTTAATAAACAAACGATAATTATCATTATTACCGTTGTTGTTGTTGTTCTTCTTCTTCTTCTTCTTTTTCTTATTATTATTATTATTATTATTATTATTATTATTATTATTATTATTATTATT
>NC_068982.1:35221232-35225990 GCF_001194135.2 Octopus bimaculoides
TGATGATGACGACGATGATGATGATGTTGATATTGTTTTGAAATTTTGGCTCAAGTCCAGTAATTTCGAGGGAGGGGCTAAGTTGATTACATCGACCTCAGTGGTCGACTGACCCCAAAATGATAACAGGCAGCTTCATCCATGTTTTCAAGATTTATTTGGATGACGATGGTAAGGAAGATGCTACCCTCCAGTGGATTCTCTGAAAGGTGGGTAAACTGTATATAGGGAATTGCCACAACGAAGAGATGGACAATGACTATCGATGTTTATGAAAAAAGATTTAAAACAGTGTTTCATAAGATATATTGAATATCGTTTTCTAATATTCTTTAATAACATTGAGTAATGTGGCGGGCTGGCAGATACAATAAGTACCGGTCAAGCACTGGGATCGATGTAATCGACTTACCCCCACTTCTGAAATTGCTGGCCATGTGCCAAAATTTTAAACCATTATTAAGGATACAGATATTGATATCATAAGTACCAGTTACGTGTTACGATCGATTCGACTGTGCATACACCGCCTAAGGTTTCTAACCACAAATATCTGAATATTTCTATGTCGAAGTCTTGCTGAAAGGTTTGGCAAACTAATGCTCTAAGTTAATATATAATCATGTTTGAAATAGAATCTCCTAAACATGTCCCAAGCCAAAATCCTACTGGCACCTTCTGTGCTTTCTATATTTCCCGTCGATGAAATAAGTACTTTTGATATATTCAGACCACTATACACTTCTTCACCTCACAACTTTTGGCTTTGTATCATTGTGAGAAATCATTACTATCGTGTAGTCAGACAATATATTTAGGGTAAGTGATTCCCAGCAGTGGCCAATTCACTTCTCTTATTCGGCAATACGCTTAAGAAAGTAATGAATGCAACACAATTTACTATAATTTTATAGAATAAATAAGAAATCGTATATCATCAATTAATTAGCAACTGTTTCAATTCTCATTTATAACTATTTACCTTCATTTAAATCGCTAATGTTCTTGGTATTATTAGTTTCGTTATTTCTGAAGCCAATAATGCTAATAATTCTTTATTAGATATCGCTGAAAATTAATGGATAGAAATATGAATGTATTGAATGGTTTATAGACGAAATAAAAACTTTGTAATAATGGCCAAGTAAAATAATTACATTCAAAGACATTCACTCAATGAATTACAAACTACAGATGAGCAAAACGCCCATTTTATCCAAATTTTGGCGCAAGGCCAGCAAGTTTGTGTGAAAGGGTAAGTCGATTATATCAACCCCAGTGCTCAACTGGTATTATTTTATCGACTGGTACTTTATTTTAGTGACCCCGAAAGGATGAAAGACAAAGTCGACCTTGGACGAAATGCTGCTAAACATTTTGCCAGGGGTGCTAACGATTCTTCCAGTTCGCTGCCTTATGTGTATCCTTAATAGGGAATAATAAAAAAGGATAATTAAAAAGTGTGAATACTTATCCCATACGTTGGTTATTTCATTTTTTTTGTGTTTGTGAAATGTATTTAATAATGGATGCTTCACCAAACTGACTTTAAGAAGTATGAAAATATGGGTGTCTCTTGAAGTGTTTCCCACGAAACAAAGTTCCTATACCATCAGTGTACGAGCCACAGCTACGAAGACTTCTACACCCCTTGTATTCTCAAACAAACAGTAGCACTACTTAAAAGATAATGCAATGCACCTCAATGCGTCAAGAATCCATGTCATCCCATGACCTGAAACTTGAACCAAGTGACTACTACAGAATCAGAAGTGATGTTGAACTGGGTAGCGTGTTGAACCATCTTCCCTCCAAACTGGTCATGCAGTTATATCGTGGCAACAATATTAGAAGTATTCTCTTTCTGGTCTCAGAACCCCACTCAATTTTCGGATGCGAGGACGGTCCTTAATGAGTTTCCTTCGCCTTGCCATTTTTGAGAGATTTCACTTGTAGGTGCCTCCGTTTGCAAAGCTATCGGAAGATTAGATGCACTGATATAGACGTAGAGAAAAATGGAGAGCAAACAAACATTTAAATGCACATAGAGGAATAGAAGGAGATTAACGGAGTTAATGATAATGAATAAAACAGAAATGCATAAGAAAAAGGATTGAATAAATTGATGCTTTAAAATGTATATGATAGATTTCGCGAAATTATAAAATATTTTATAACGATTGCAGCGTGAAAGACACATGTTAAATATTCAAAAACACAAAGTTTGCTAACTTCAATTAAACATCTATCGTTTGTAATATGGTGTCAAAATTTTCGTCACTCGAAACTGTGACCTGATTAACTACCTTTATCTATTTCCAAATGGCTAGTATGTGCCTTCGACGTTGCAATCGTTTGGTTTGAACCTACAGTTTCAGATCAAATCACTTACCTTGTCAGTAGACCTCCGTAATAATCCTTTCAAATGTAGGCACAAGGCTAGAAATTTTGGTGTAGGGGTGATTCAATTAAACCTAGCCCAATGTTCAACAGGTACGTGTTCCATCGACTACAAAAGGATGAAAGATAAAATCAACCTCAGTGGAATTTGCACTCAAAACGTAAAGACGGACGAAATGCTACTGAGCATTTTGTTCGGCGTGCTAACGATTCTGCCAGCTCACCGCTTTACACCTAACTAAGAATCCTTTCAAATATAGGTACGAGGCCTGAAATTTTGCGGGGATGGGGTAAGTCGATTATATCGACTCCAGTGTACAACTGGTATCTGCTTCATTGAATCCGAAAAATAAAAGAGAAAATCAACAACGGTGGAATTTGAACTCCCGAACGCAAGAAATGCTGCTAAGCGCTTTGCCCGGCGTGCTAACGATTCTATCAGCTCGCTACCTTACACCTCCCTAATAATGGTTTCAAATTTTGACACAGGGCTAGCGATTTCGGGGAAGGGATTCAGGCGATTACATTGACCCCAGTTCTTGAATGGTACTTCATCAACCCCGAAAAGATGAAAGGCAAAGTCGACCTCGGCAGAATTTGAACTCAGAACGTAAAGACGGACGAAATACCTCAATGCATTTCGCCCAGCGTGCAAACGATTCTGCCAACTCACAGCCTTACACCTCCCTACTAATAAAATCTTTTATATTTTCCAGATTTCCAGATTGGTACATTATCTAAACAATTTATTTTGATCCGACTGTAAATCATTTCACTTTTGATTATTAAATCTGTTTCTAAATTGACCTCGACATTTGATGCCAGTTTGGAGGAGTTCTATATCAATTATTACTGACGGAATATCTGACCTTCTGAAATTACCATTTATCTTTCAACATTAACAGAATCGATATATTCCTCACCACGTGGCTGAAACATTGACTTTGAATGAGACGTTACACAAACTATCTTACAACGTAGCAAAAGGAATATAAAATTAGGTGGCTTCCATGCCTCTCCCAAATAGTACTTTTGTATCAACTGGCATTCCGTCGGTTACGACGACAAGTGTTCCAGATGATCTGATCAACTGAAAAGCCTGCTCGTTAAATTAACGTGTAACTGAATGAGTACACTACAAAAACGCGTACCCTTAACGTAGTTCTCAGGGAGCTTCAGGAGGACACAGAATGTGGTAAGGCTGACCCTTTGAATTACAGGTACAGCTCGTTTTTACCAGCTGAGTAGATTGGAGCAGCGTGAAATAAATGTATCCTTGATACAACGCGCCGCAGTGAATCGAACTGACGATCTTACATTCGGCAGCCGAATACCCTAACCACTAAGCTATGTGCCATCACAGTATTTGTACTACAAATGAAGGAAAACGGCCATAATTTCAGATGAAAACAATATTACTGATTTTCAGTCGGGCAGTGTAAGTAACATAATGCAACTTTGGTAAAAGTATAGATTTCGCATCCAAAACTACATATATTTTTTGGTTGCATAGTATTAAATTTATTCTAAAGTTCTTAAATTGTCGCAAATATATCTATAGAAACGATTTTACATTTTTAATTTTTATTGTATATTTCTAATTACATTTTCACAATAAATATAATTACATTTACTCGCACATTTGATAGGGGGAAAAGGAATTTATTTAATTCAACTGTATTAGATTACATTTAATTTAACGCAGCCTTCAGATATAAGTCGTAAAAAATCAAAACCAAATCGTGTCCCTACTCGATAACATTAATTATTTCGGCTTCAGTAAACTAGGGTGTCGTATGTATAGTTAAGAACAGATTATAACAACCTATGTCCAAAAATATCACCCACTCTCTAAATCAATTGGAAGAGATACGTCAGTATTTTTACTAGAAAATTATATAGCGTTGTTAAGTTTTGCCTCGGTTTTAATTCTCGCGATAGATTATTGACCTGACGTCATGGTTTTTAATACGTCACTGATGTAAGCGGTTTTGTTTATGCCGTTAGTTTGACCTTCTTACGTGTTTCTACGTCTTTTACCTTATCTTATGTTTGTTTCAGTCATTGGAGTGCACCTTGAAGTGTTCAGTCGAAAAAAAAATCGTTCCACACCCCCACCCCGCGTCACCCCCATCAGTACTCATTTTATTCTTCAAGTCTGGTACTTATTCTACTGGTTGCTTTTGCCCAAACGGTCAATTACGGGGACGTAAACAAAGCAATACCTGTTGTCAAACGGTGGCGGCGCAAACGTAAAGACATGCGCACACAAACACACACACACACACACAAATACACACACACATACATACACACACACGCGCGATCGCATATGTATATATATATATATATATATAT
>NC_068982.1:35226444-35228070 GCF_001194135.2 Octopus bimaculoides
ATATATATATATATGTATATATATATAGCTGTGACTGTGTGGTAAGAAGATTGCTTCCCAACCATATGGTTCCGGGATCAATTCCACTGCGTAGCACTTTGGGCAAGTGCCTTCTATAGCTTCGGGCTGACCAAAGCCTTGTGAGTGGATTTGGTAAACGGAAACTGAAAGAAGCCCGTCGTATATGTGGACATATCTATGTGTGCGTGTTCGGCTTTATGTTATGAGTTTAAATTCAGCCGACTTTGCTTTCACCATTTCGGGGTCGATAAAATAAACATCAGTTCAGAACTGAGATCGATGTAATCGTCTGGCCTCTCTCACAGAATTTCAGGCCCTTATACCTATAGTGGAATGGAGTATTTACGTGTTTGAAAATGATTATGGAGAATCAGAGCGTCAGATAAATTGCCTAGTGATATTTATTCTGGCTCCTGAAGATCTACGACCTGGTACTGTTCTTTCCCCTGATGACTGGAGACCCCTGATATACATTACGAATATTTCAGAATTTCGTGTGAAAAAAATCACGATGGGATCGGATAATTCACAGACTTTGACTGTTTCCTCTTACGTTTTAATGAGCTGTGTGAGTTATCCGCTCCTCCTTCCTTTTATGCCGTATTCCGATGTAATCGTATTCTACACCATCTAAAATGCTTTTACTGAAAATTTGATTTACAAATATCTCTTTTTCAGAAAGCTATGAGGAAACAAAGTCGGAGTGGGGGACACATCGATATTTATGCCCATATTTCTTCCATTAATTCCTAATCCATTAAAAATGAATAAAATAAGATTATAAAATTCGCTAGCATTTGAGCCTTGTAAAAGTCAGGTACATAGTAAAGTACTTACCGCGACGATCAACAAGACTCCATTAGTTTCATATATCCCCTTATTCTCTTTTACCTTATTCACACTTCTAGTCCAGTTTCGTTAGTTCTGCTTCAGTACAGACGTCAGTTAATATTTGTTCCTTCAACAGAAGCTAACTATTAAAGATGTTATTTTCTGTGCTAGTAAATACGCGACCTGAGTGCACTTGGAGATTCATTTAGTCGGTATTTTCCTAAGTATAATTCCACAAGATTTTTATTGTTGATTTTTACGTATATTTCTCGCTATAAAATTATAAATTATACACTTTTTATCATTTTTTCTTTTTTCTTTCTTTCTTTTTGGTTTGCTCTCAGTTGTCCTCTATAAAAACCTACCATTATACCAAATAAACATTATCGATCGAACCCTATGTGGTCGGTATCGGAATTCGATAAGAAAATATAGTACGCTTAATGAACTTATGCTACAGTCCGGTCATCGGCAAAACAGAACCTTTTATTATAAATGAAAAAAGCACCTTTTGCTTTGAAAGATACTTAAATATGCGTGCGTCCTCATACATACATGCATGCACACATACATACATACATACTTACATATGTATGTATGTATATGTATATGTATATGTATATGTATGCGTGTATGTGTACAGAAATGTGAAGGCAATCGATGTGCGCATCAGCGTGTTTGGGCGTGTAAGATTATAAACACATGCACATTATATATGCACACAAATACGCAAAAGCTTATATGCGCATACAGGTGTGTTTTGTGTGTGTGTAT
>NC_068982.1:35229051-35229933 GCF_001194135.2 Octopus bimaculoides
ATATAGGCTGTGTATAATATAGAACATTTATAAATAGGTCTTACAGCTGTTTCGAGGATCTTTATTATATCCCTTCATCGGAGACGGTCTGAGATGATGGTTAAGCAATAGTTAGTTTAGATAAGATAGGAAATAGAGAGTGAATGTAGGGAATATTGTATTTGTAAATCAGTTGTTTAGGCAGAATGGTATACATATAAGATTCCAATACCTTGTGAGTAAAATCCAATAGTCTTTAAGATTGGTCATTGCATATGTAAATCCTTATATTCACACGCTGATATATGACCTACGTTGGACCCCTTATTCGCATAATACCCGAACCTTGAGCTTAACTATGGGCTATCCATAGCACTTACTCAGCATTACCTGAAACCTCTGGGTCTAATTGACACCACTACCGCTCATAACCTCTATATATATACATATATATGAGAGCGATAGCACTATTAAAAATACCATCGCTAGTGGCAGCGAATGCAAGCCGTGCAGGCAAATTAATAATATATATATATAAGATATATATATATATATATATTATACGAAATTATACGAAATGTATAAATAAATGATGAGTAAAGCACCGGCATAGTATCGATTACCTCTTGTTATCTGTAGATTTATTGCAGGAACTTCGTAGTGGCGGTTGGGGTAACAGTATTAATAAAATAGATGGAATTAGTAAAATATTTTATTAGGTACGACATATATTTCGACCCGTTCTGGGTCTCTTCGGGTACATCAATAAAAAAAGTATTACTAGAAATTTTCTGATTCGGCTTTACGTACTGCTATATGTGCGTCAACTTCTATTTTTGATAGTACTATCGCTCTCATATATATATATATATATATATATATATATATATATATATATATATA
>NC_068982.1:35230548-35233422 GCF_001194135.2 Octopus bimaculoides
GTGTGTGTGTGTGTGTGTGTGTGTGTGTGTGTGTGTGTGTGTGTGTGTGTGTGTGTGTGTGTGTGTGCGTGTGTGCGCGCGCGAGTGTGTGTGGCCATGTGTCTGAGTCATTATCCAAATTGCTCTTTCTTTTTAAAAGAATTTGGGCTGTTGTTTTTAGCAGATCAAGAAAATATGTATATAATCCCTCATTGGTTCGACATTAAAGATATTTGTAGGAGAATGAGTTGTAAATGAATAGCACTCAAGATGACGTTTTGAATGATAACTCACAAGACTAAAACGTGTTTTGAGAGGAAAACGTAAATCAACTAAATGGTGACCTTGATTTCATAGATCGATATAGCTGAACTGAAAACAAATCAACTTCTTTATTTTATTTATTTTCCTTCTCTGTTTTTAAGTTAAATCTTCTCTGCAGAGATATGTTTGTTTATTCGTTTATTTATTTCATTTATTTATTTGTTTAATACTATTATGGAATAACAGGTAATAAAAAATAGAATTGAGGAAACCCGTTGGAAATGCGAGCCAGAAATATTTTATTTTAGTTTATAAAGAGACATTGTGACGGATAAACAACGCCAGCGCAATGGTAGTAAACCAGATACCTCTATACCAAGTAGAAAAAAAAAAAGCATTAAACGAAAAACAATAACAAAAACAACATGAAAATAACATCAGTTGAAATTTTAACGGATCAGTTTTAGCGGAATGATTCAAGCTTCTTATTGATATTTGATTTCCCTCCCATCCATGAAAACACACGAAAATATGCTACTTAATTTTCTAAATCAAACACGTATGTGCTAACATTCACCTAAATTTCAATGACAGAAACAAAAGCACCAAATTTTTTTTTTAGGTTTATATGTGTGTGTATATATATATATATATATATATATATATATATATATATATGAACATGTATGTATGTGTATATATTTAATAAAGAGAAGATAAAATAAACAAATGAATATAGAAATTTGTGTTTGGAAACACTGGTTTCTATAAATAAATGCAACGAGTAAAACGAAAATATGGCATATGTGTTTATACAATGTCTAGTGAGACAAACTAGATCAATGTTACTTCTCGCGTCAACGACGAAGGCCGTACGTAATTGCTCAACTTGCTAACATGCTGAAAACGGCAACTTTATCTTCCTCAGTTTACACATTACTTTCTCGAAAGAAATAACACATTATAGGCTGAGAAATTTTCATTAATTGTGGGGTTAATTTTTTTCATTAAAGTTAAGAAGCGATCGACGACAGCTTACTGTAATTGTTAGTTATACAAATTTTGATTTTGGTACAAGACGAGCAAAATTCAACAATACTTATTTTATCGACCTCAAAAGGATGAAAGGCAAAGATGACCTTGGCGGAATTTGAGCACAAAACGTAAAGACGTGCAAAATGCCGTTAAGCATTTTGTCCGGCATGCTAATGACTCTGCCAGCTCGCTGCCTTTAGTAACACTGGTTATATTATATAAAAAGTCAGAATATAAAACTGTGGATAAAAACCAGAGAATTGTGACAGAAGTGTTTTACGAAAATGCTTACTGTAGAATAGAAGACATGATGGCTTGGATCTGTAGTCTTTGAATCAGTTTTCTCCTTTCTCGTTTTGAAGATGGTTTTGTATGTATGTATGTATGTATGTATGTATGTATGTATGTATGTGTGTGTGTGTGTAAATATGTCATATGGATGTAAATGTATGTCATTATTCACTTTTATTTTAAGATATCTTGCTAATAGGAAAGAGTCTGTTTCTAACCTAGATCCAAGTCTCCCACATTGGAATTTCAACATCAACAACAGGGTATTTCTGTGTCTGTGTGTATGTAAGTATATGTGCAGATTTGTATGCTTTGTTTTATGTATATATTTTCATGCATATAGTTGCATGTCTAGACATGCTCATATGTACTTAAATGATAAACTTCTGGAAAGTTTTGCGATTTTTACAGTTCCAGCGATGGCTTGGATCTAGTCTTCGAATCAACTTTCTCCTTCCTGATTTTGAAGATGGTTTTGCATGTATGTATACACGTACGTACGCACGTATTTATTGTGTTCTGAGTTGTTCTATCAGGTTGTGTGTGTATGTGTGTGTGTGTGTGTACGCGTCCACCCGTACCTGCACGCATGTGTGTGTGTGTTGTGCGTAGAAGCGTATATTTATATAGTAATACGACCATGTATGCATCGTAGTCGGCTTAGTATAGGCTCAGGGAAATTGTTCGAGCTTCCATTGAGTGAGAGAGTGTAGAGAGAGTGAGAAAGAGTAGACGTCTAGAAAGGAAATATGTGTTTGGTTATTGCATTTAATATCGAATTCATCGAAATTTGCTATTATTAACTTTTCCTAAATCTAACCGATAGATCAATAACAGAACTTGGACGCCCAAATTTTCAAGTGTCTTAAACACATTCATTACCAAAGATTTATTATTTCTGGCTCTCTAGCTTAGCATTTAATGAATCTATTATTTACCTACTAATCTATTCAAATTATATCATTATATGCATATATAAATATAGATTGATTTCTAACGTTGGCGCAACGCCCCGTCTTTGGCGAGAGGACAGAACCGATTTAATCGACCAGTGAATGGTATATATTCTTATTTTACTGTATCGACCTAGAAAGGATGAAATGAAAAGCGGGGGTTTTCGGTATTCGAACTCAGAACATAACTGTACACAGCAACATACATACATACATACATATATATACATAATTATACATATACATGTATGTATGTATGTATGTATGTATGTATGTATGTATGTATGAATGTATGAATGTGTATGTATGAATATCTATCTATTATCTATCTATCTATCTACCTATATATATA
>NC_068982.1:35233592-35236135 GCF_001194135.2 Octopus bimaculoides
TATATATATATATATTACTTGTTCCAATCGTTGGATTGTGGCCGTGCTGGAGTGACACCTTCAATGTTTCCGTCAAGCACATTGACCCGAGTATTTATTCTGATACATATTATACTGGTCTCTTATGCTAAACCACCAAGTTATGTGGACGTAAACAAACCGAAACCGTTTGTCAAGCAACGTGGAAGGACAAACACAAAGACACAAACATACACATGTATATAATGTATATATGTGTGTGTATGTATATATATATATATATATAATGTAATGTAGATATGTTTGTGTATATATATGTATGCATATTTGCATATATCTTTGTATTATCATCCTACTGATTGACAACCAATGTTTCCTTTAACTTAGTAGTTCAGTAAAAGACCGATAGAGTACCAAGCATTAAAAACAATTATGCACTAGGAAGGAAAAGAGCGACCAATTTTTCAATCTTGTATTTTGTTTGATGACTGTTCATGTGAATGTTTCCATAAATTTTTCACGGGACTGAAATCCGAGGATTGTGATTAGCCACTTCAGTACTCAAAATTTCTTACTCTAGAGAAATCCCTGAATATTCTGTGCGGTCACTTACAGAAACATACGCGACGATTTTTGCCATACGGAAGTATAGTTTTCTCCAAAATCTTTAGATTGGCTCTACATGATGCTCTTGATGTAACATATGGAACCGACCATTTTTTCCAGACTTGCAGGCGCAAACCATATCAATGGCATAAGATCAGCTAGAATAGAAAATTTTCATTGATGCTGATCACGTCATAGTGAGCAGAAGTTACTGAGCAACTCACATCAATAGCTATGTTTGTACTGTACATCAGTCCACCCCAACAACTTCCATTAGATTGACATTGCCTGCACAGATGCACGTTTTGCCACACGTCAGATGTTGATGTGATTGCAGACCAGTGTGAAATGAAGTATTTTGCTAAAAGACACAACGCACCACACAGTCCGAGAATCGAAACTACGCTTCTGCAATAATGAATGCAGTACCCTAACCACTGGGCACGCCCTCAATATATACCATTCGAGAATTATTGATCTCGTCTCTTATGATAAGGTCTTATATTTACCTATTATGAAGGATCTTAGGATGATTTATTCAAATAACTATACCGCAGTTTAACTTACTTAGGTAGAGAATAATTAACAGGGACAAGCATGGCTTTCTGGTTAACAGGCTCACTTTGCAACCAAGTGGTTTGGGATTCAGTTCTACTGGAAGCCACCAGAAGAAAATGCTTTCTAATTAGTACCAGGATGGCTAATGTATTGTTAGTGAATTTAACAGACTGGAACTACTTGAAAGTCCAACGTATATGCATATGTATATGTGTATGTTTATGCATGTTCCCTCAAGCGCTTGGCAACCGGTATTGGTTTTTAACAACGCTATAAATATGCCTATGTGCATGTTTTTGTGTGTGGATATACGTGTGCATGGGAGACATACGTATATTTGTGCATGTTCCTACATAAGTTTAAAATTGTATATACGTTATACACATATGTATGTAGATAGATAGATAGATAGATAGATAGATAGATAGATAGATAGATTGAGAGATAGATAGATAGACAGACAGACAGGCAGATAGACAGATAAAAAAAGATAGGTACATATTCGCACACGTCCATGTGTGAGTGAATAACAGCACAGACTTCTTGTGTGTGTGCAGGTATTTGTATGTGAATATGCGTGCGCGTGTGAACGCAGGCGTGTATTTACCGTGTGTGTGTGTGTGTGTGTGTGTGTGTGTGTGTGTGTGTGTGTGTGTCTGTGTCTGTGTCTGTGTCTGTGTGTGCGTGTGTGTGTGCGTACCATTTTCGGCGTTTTATACGCGTTAGTGTTCACACACGTGCTGCGTTTTCCTTTTCTGGGTTTTTTTTTTTCCTTCTTTGATTTCGTCGAGTGATGCTTAGATATAAAAAAAAGTACAGATAGTCTCAGAGAGGTACTTCTGCATTAGCTTATCATAGGCAATAGAGCCCTATAATTAATTCTCGGAGAGTTAATAGGAATATATATATATATGTCTAGGACTGTATTTACCTGAGCGCTTAAATAGACATCAGCGTGACAAATTCAGATTAAACAATTGGCCCTAGCGTCACGTGAGTGAGGTAAATTACAATGTGCTCGCCTGCATTTATAGTTGAGGAATGTGAAGGTGATATTTTATTGGTCACAAGCTTCAGAGGCATTTATGAATAAATATAGTTGAACATACTTATGAATGCCTCAAGGATCATTTATAACGGACGAACAACATGAAAAAAGAGAGGAGAGAGAAAAGGAGAAGGTAACTAACTAAACGAACCAACTGAGAAAATGTTAGCGCGCTATTCGTTTAGTACAGTCATATATGCATACATTAAGCTTGTAATCACAGGCGCGTGCGTAAACACACAGACACATGCACACACACATATACACACATACGCGCGCACACACACACTCATATGTGTGTCTTTGTGTATGTGTGTGTGTGTCTGTGTACGTGCGTGCGTGCGCTTATATA
>NC_068982.1:35236145-35236900 GCF_001194135.2 Octopus bimaculoides
ATATATATATACACACACACATACACCTAATCAGAATTTAGGTTAGTTGAAATATGTGTCACATATTTCAACACACACACACATGCACACACACACACACACACACACACACACACACACACACACACAGATAGAGAGATAAACACACACACAAACACAGATATATTATATGTGTGTGTATGTGTGTGTGTAATTGATGAAGGAAACAGAAGACGGATTTTGTACGAATGTTTATTCAGCGTGCTTTAATCGACATACTAATAGACATATACCCAAAGTTGAAATAGTTACATACATATATATATATATGTATATATATATATATATATATGTTCGGTAATCGGTGTGCCTTCAAAGCAGTGATTAGTAATTTTACGAAACCGGTATGCTTTTGAATCTCTTTAACAATTCACAATAATGAATTTTATTAATTTTATTCGTACCTCAGTTCATCTAATTGTATATATTTATCGTTACTTTTAAAAAAAAAGCCTTTACTCTGTTTGATTTCCAATGTGCATTTTTGCTTATTTTTCTTCTTACTTTCCCCCTATATATATATTGACCGTTGACCGAACACTATTCAATTTTTTTCTCCGTGTTTTTCTCCTTGTCTCCGT
Source organism: Octopus bimaculoides (assembly GCF_001194135.2). Lineage (NCBI taxonomy): Eukaryota > Metazoa > Mollusca > Cephalopoda > Octopoda > Octopodidae > Octopus > Octopus bimaculoides. The sequence goes on from NC_068982.1 coordinate 35,236,766, forward strand.
ATTCTTTCTGTTGAAGAGCGTAGCTCGAAACGTTAAAGACTTTCCGTATTCCCGAGCGTCATACTAATACATCCTTTTGTTGTTTACACCACCTGTCCTCGTCTGTTGTTGTTTTTTCGTACATTCTCCCATATA
>NC_068982.1:35237185-35238295 GCF_001194135.2 Octopus bimaculoides
TATATATATATATACATAGATATATATATATATATATACATATACTTTCATGGAATGCGAGCAAATGAGGATTATTTTTCAACATAGTCCAAGTTGCGATCCACACACTTCTTCGATCGATGTTGCAGAGCTTGGATCCCATTGGTGAAGAAGCTTTCATCCTGTTGGTCAAAAAGTTGTCAACAGCAGATATGACGTCATCGTCACTGCAATACTGGTTCCCAGCCAAGTGTTTTTTCTTGTTGGAGAAGAGATGATAGGGAGTTCAAATGAACAGTCACGCACAGTAGCCATTGAAACCAATGACTTATGTACTGCAACAAGACCGCTCTCGTCAGTTTTCCTGAGCGTTTGGTCTTGATAGCCTATCATAACCGCCTCAGCAAGTTGGCGTAGTACTCAATACTGACAGTGCGGCCTTTTTGAAGATAGTTAATGAACAGAAAGCCTTTTACATCATAAAACACTAAGACTATCACCTTCCATGCAGATGAAACAACTTTGGCCTTCTTTGGAGCAGTTGAGGAGGGGTGTTTCCACTGCATAGAATGTCTCTTTGTTTCTGGCTCAAAGTGTCCAACTAAATACTCATCTTGAGTTAGAAAAGGTCCAATGAAACCAGCTGAATCTTTCTCAAACAATGTCAAATTTTGTGCTTTTGATCAGGTATCAGAAGACGTGGCACTCACCGAGTTCATTCTCTTTACTCTTTACTCTATTACTTGTTTCAGCCATTTGACTGCGGCCATGCTGGAGCACCGCCTTTTAGTCGAGCAAATCGACCCCAGGACTTGTTCTTTGTGAGCCTAGTACTTATTCTATCGGTCACTTTTGCCGAACCGCTAGCTTACGGGGACGTAAACACACCACCATCGGTTGTCAAGCGATGCTGGGGGGACAAACACAGACACACAAACATATACGCATACATACATACATATATATATACATATATACGACGGTCTTCTTTCAGTTTCCGTCTACCAAATCCACTCACAAGGCTTTGGTTGGCCTGAGGCACTTGCCCAAGGTGCCACGCAGTGGGAATGAACCCGGAACCATGTGGTTGGTAAGAAAGCTACTTACCACACAGCCACTCCTGCGCCTTGT
>NC_068982.1:35238859-35242758 GCF_001194135.2 Octopus bimaculoides
TATATATATATATATATAAATACATAAATACATATATACATATATGTATATATACATAAATACATAAATACATAAATATATTTATACGCATACCTGTATATGTATGTATATATATCATATACTTGTACGTTTGTATACATATATATATGTACACATGTACATACACATACACACGCACATATTCATGTACACATTCATACATGCGTATCCGTGTGTGCATTGCTTTGGTGCGTCTGTGTATGTGCATGCGCTTTGGCACGAGTGTGTGTGTGTGTGTGTGCATGTGTGTGTGTGTGTGCTTGTGAGTTTGTAAAAGGAAATCGTTTGCCAGAATCTACACAAGCACACATACATGCACCAACGTGCACATACACAAATATTTGTGTGTATGTATGTGTGTACGACCGTACGTGTTTGCGAATGCTCGTGAGTGTAAATATGCATGTATGTATGTATGTACGCATGTATGAATGTTTGTATTTATTTTGTGTGTACGTAGATATTTTTTGCGCGCGCACTAACGATTGAGAAATTTCTTTCTCTTTATTTTTCCTTCACAATGAAACGGAAATAATAATTCCCACCAAAATCATGATTTTATCGAATAGATAAAACCGTAAAGGTCTTGAAACTTTTATGTAAATAGGAGTTTATTGTTCTGAATATAACGTAAAGAACTGATAACGAAATATGAAATAGCTTTAATAAAATATTGTTGAAGCCGGGCCATTGTTCCGTTTTCAATAACAGGTTAAAAAATACTGTTTTCCCTAAGTACGCATATCTGTCTATCTCTCTCTACAGCTTTTTCTCCCCAATTTTCTGTCTGTGTGTCTGTGTCTGTCTATGTCTCTTCCTCTCTCTATCCCTTTTGCTCTCTCCCCCCACCGCACAGTATTTGTTTCTCTGTACACATCCTTTTATCTATCTATCACCGCTCCCTCTTTTCCCATCTTTGTTTCTCACCCTTCAACCATACGTATGTATGTGTTTGTACGTGCTTGTGTGCGTGTGTGTATATATGTGTGCGTGTGTGTGTTTGGGTATGTATGTGTGCATGTACATATGTATGCATGTTTTTAGCATTATATATATATATATAATCATATATGTGTATATATCTATACATATACTTAAGCATAGATAGATAGATAGATAGATAGATAGATAGATAGATAGATAGATAGATAGATAGATAGATGCATACATACATACATACATACATACATACATACACATACACACATGTATATATACACACACTTACACACAAACACAAAAGAGATAGAGAGAAAGAGAGAGAGAGAGAGAGAGAGAGAGAGAGAGAGAGATAGCGAGACTGATAGAGATAAAGACAAGCAGACAGCTTGCTAACCACCTAGCTAGCTAGCTAGATAGATAGATAGATAGATAGATAGATAGATAGATAGATAGATAGATTCTACATGTACATAAGTGCATAGGTGTGTGAGCTCTTGAGTTTAGGAGCACATTCTCGATGCATTCCAGTGCTTGTCTGTATTGAGTGTGTGTAAGAACATGCACAGCTATGCGTATTTATGCGGATGTGTGTGTGTTTGACTGAATATTTGCTTTTTGTATGAATGAATGTATGCTTATGTAAATGCCACTTTTATCCCGACAGTTACCTATCAGCACTATTTTGCGGTCGTGTCATTGAGCATGGGTCTGCATATCAGCGTCAAAAACACAGATTCAATTGCTTCTGTGCAGGTTCCGATTAACGCATATAGGTGCGTCAGTACCTGTATAATAGATCCTTCTATTTTCCGGTGCTCCTATCTTATCTAGGTGCCGGTTAAATAGCAGTAACTAACAGTGTCCACGCCGTGCAAGCCGGATATGGTGGCGGAAGCCTTTTGTTTTTAGCTATGCCTGACCCCCTTCCCATGATAATCGTCTAAATACCAACTAACTTTCATATTTCATTATTAACTATCAAAGCCACTAAACTGAACATGAGAGTAGCACTCTAATGTTCTTATGGGCTTAAGCAAGATAGGCGAAGATTAGCAGTCCGACAGGCCGTTGCAGGATTTTGGATTCAGAAGGTAAATGGAAATAATATCACAAGGCATCCAGTTCGACGGTTTTACAGTTCATCATCCTTAATTGGCACCCTTTTTAAATTGACTCCCCCCAAAAAAGAAAGGTAAAGTTGACTTCGGCGAGTTTTGAACTCAGAACGTAGAATATCGGAACAAATACCGTAAGTCATTCTTAACGATTCTCTAATGGTTCTGCCAATTTGCCACCTGTTTTAGTATTTACATTGAGTGAATATAAAGACAAGGACTAAATTCTAATGACCTATCACATCTACAACGTTAATCCATTCTGTTATATAGTATATGTATGTATGTGTGTATGTGTGTGTGTGTGTGTAACCGTGATTATCCATTTATATATATATATATAGTCGTCCGTTGCAAACAGCTGTTTTTATTTAATTTTATACACTGACACACGCACACACACAATTGAGATTATCCAATTAAAGGGACATTTACAGAGATGACTTCTATATTCCTTAATCCGAATTTTAATAATAGTTTCAACTTTTCTGGCACAGGGGCAGCAGTTTTTGAGGGGACGGGATTCGGGAAGTTGATTACATCGACTACAGTTCTTGAATGTTACTTATTTAACGACTCCGAAAGAAGGAAAGGTAAGGTCGACCTCAGTGAGATTTGAACTCAGATCGATGGACGAAATTCCGCTATACATTTTGTCCGGCGTACTAACAATTCTGCCATCTCGCTGTCTTAGTTTGAATCCTAATAATGACGAACGAGAATAAGTACGGTACTGAACCCACCAGTTTGTGCATCTTGAGAGAAACGTCATCAGTAGATGTGTTCTCGACTGAATAATGTAATGATAGTTTAAGGGACAATATTGTCAATAGATGAAACAATACACTTCCGTCTGATATTACGAAATACGTACAAGTGCACACACGCATCACACGAAAAGTCGTACAGACACATCACAGCGGAATCCTCCAAGCTCCGTTTCCTGTAATATTGTAACGCTTTGGAAATCGGAGCCACATGCAGGTTTCGTGAATTTATTAATAAATTAATAAATGCATGACATGATTCATGAATGTATGATATATAAAATAATTATTTTACGTTGGTTATGTTTTGAGAGACTAGTATTCCTTTCTGATTAGCTTAACTATCGCATACTTCTTGTTTTAATCTTCTTGGCTGCAAATTAATTACCAAAGGAAAAAAATCTCCGTAATGGATGCTCATCAAACACAAAATTCATGCATATTGAGATGTTTATATCAGATTGAATTATATCGATTTCATTGGGAATCAATCAATCGATTGATGCAAATTGAGGATCACTGTTTTATAACACGACCACCATTTCATCTACAAGAGAGAAAAAGTCTGGTGCAGGCACAGCTGTGTGGTTAAAAGGAGCCTCTGAGGTTAAGATGCTCACTTTGGTTTTGGATTCAGTGGTACTGTATGATACATTGGGCCATACAGTAGGACTGAATCCGAAACCAAAGTGGGCTGCAAAAGCCACAAGGTATAAAATGGGAATATATTTATTAGCCACATGACATCTTTAGGGTACGGACGTTTCGCAGCCTTCTTCATGTAATAATAATAAAGAAGGCTCCGAAATATGTGTAGCCCTAAGGATGTCAAGTGGTTAATAAATATATTCACCTCTCATGGCTCCTAAATTTTTAAGGTATATATATTAATAATCAAGGGTGCTACAAATAGCACAAGCACGCTAAAAATAGCAGTCAGAAGGTGACTTCAATCACCTTTTATATATTTTTCATTTTTCATTTTATCCAGTTTCAGCTCATGAGCTGTGGCCATGCTGGGGCACCGCCATTATAT
>NC_068982.1:35243492-35246959 GCF_001194135.2 Octopus bimaculoides
ATATATATATATATATATATATATATATATATATATATATATATACATATAAATATATATACATATAGATGTATGCATACACATATATTATATTACACGCGCGTAATATAATGATAAATCCACAACTTACATTTGCTGCAAATCATGTTATTCGGATTAGAGAAGTCTCCTTACGTATTGAATATTAATCTATCGCAAACAACATTCTCAGAATATCTTTCATCGTACCTTGACATGTATGTAAACTGAAACTCATAAGAAGGCAATGTACTCTTCAGAGATACATCGAAATGCTTGTATGACTAATAACCGCATAGTCCCGTTATTTAACTCAGCAATTTCATCCGAACACAAATACTATAAGCTGAAATCTTTTTCAAAGCTTGAGAGTCGATTTTTCCCCTTTTTATTTTCCTATAAATCAAATGACTATCTAAGAAGCCTAATTGTTAGTATTTGAATACTAACGGTTATGGGATATTGAGATAGAACCATTGGACTGATGTATTTCACTTTGTATTTGGTTTGCAGGAATCATATGAAACAGATTTTGTTGTATTCTACGAGGTTCATTATGCCAATAATAAATACACGCATTAGTCAATTAGTTAACAATTCAATTAACCAATTAACTAATCGATTGTTTAGTTAGCCGTTCGGTCAATCAATTAGCTAGGTTTATCCGATTAGCTAATTAGTCACTTGGTTAGCTAGTTGACTAATTATCCTTTCTACTACAGGCACCAGGCTGGAAATTCTTGGTGAGTGATCTAGTCGATTACATCGATCCCAGTACTCAACTGGAACTTATTTTATTGACCCCGAAAAGATGAAAGGCAAAGTCGACCACGACGGAATTTGAACTCAGAAAGTAAAGCCGGGAGAAATGCTGCTAAGCATTTTGTCCAGCGTGCTAACGTTTCTGCCAACCAGTTGACTAATAATAATAAAGAAATGAAATAAAACCAGTGCGTGTATTTATTATTGGCAAGATTATCCTGCCGAGATACAAAAATGTAGTTTGCAGTGCTTATTTCGGCTTTTCACTGTTTTTGACCTAGAATTTTGCCGTGGTCTAACCTTCTCCTATAACAACTGATAGTTTTGTCCTTTAGCCTCAGGTCAGACCTGGTCAAGCATAGGTAGATTATTAGCATAAGAGGAGTGAATAGAATGTCTAGCAGTAATTTTTTCCGATTCTCTGCGAGCTGAGTTCAAATCTCACTTGAGTTAACTTTGCTTTTCATCGCTATGAACTCGATTCAAAACAAATATTTATCAATCCAAGGTACCAGATTAGTGAAACTATAAGGATGTCGAACAGAATACCTTGTGGTATTTGTTCAAGCTCATTGCGTTCCGAGTTCAAATCCACCCATAGCCTACGTAGGTGGTAACTTAATCCGTCACCTTCTTTAACATCTCTACCTGACATCTTGAGTGTCTAACATAGTCCACTTTATTGCAACAAGTCAGAATTGGGTCTTCGATTTGATGTTACCTACTTTCTTCCTCCTTCCAATATCGGAGATTAGGTGGAAGCACGTGGCTTAGTGGTTGTTAGGGTGTTGGACTCATGATCGTAAGATTGTGGTTTCGTATTCTGGACTGGGCGACACGTTGTGGTCTTGAGCAAAACGCTTTATTTCACGTTGCCTAGTCCACTCAGCTGGCAAAAATGAGAGATCCTGCGCCGGACCGGCGTCCCGTCTCGGTGGGGGAATTTATACGCTATGAAACCGGGAAACCGACTCTTATGAGTCAGCATGACTCGAGAGGGTAACTTTACCTTTTTTTTAACACAGATTGTAAAAAGAAAAGTCTTTATGGACGCTGCATTGTCTCTTGTCTCAAAGATAAAAGGCCAATGAGCGTGAACGATTATTTTTTTTATTTTTCTTTCCTTTACTTGTTTCAGTCATTTGACTGCGGCCATGCTGGAGCACCGCCTTTAGTCGACCAAATTGACCCCAGAGCTTATTCTGTGTAAGCCTAGTACTAATTCTTTCGGTCACTTTTGCCGAATCGCTAAGTTACGGGGACGTAAACACACTAGCATCGGTTGTCAAGCGATGTTGGGGGGACAAACACGGACACACAAACATATACACACATGCACATATATATATATACATATACGACGGGCTTCTTCCAGTTTCCGTCTACCAAATCCACTCACAAGGCTTTGGTAGGTCTGAGGCTATAGTAGAAGACACCTGCCCAAGGTGCCACGCAATGGGACTGAACCCATGACCATGTGGTTGGTAAGCAAGCTACTTACCACACAGCCACTCCTGCGCCTATGTCTAATCTTCTTTTTCAATCATGTATCCAAAATTTCCACTACAAGGTCCAGTGCTTGTTATGATGTGGTAACATATGTGCCATGATGAACCTGAGAGCTACGAGAGCAAATCCGAAAAGAAGCTGCAAGACCCGACACCTTATTAATAACTGAAAGAGGGATACTAAAGCACAGCTGAAAAAGCAGGGACCCTATCGGAAAGGAGCAGAGAAGAGAGACCAGCTTCGAAAACAGTGGAGAAAAGCCGTCGATGGTCAATACTCCATAGAAAGCAAGGGATTTAAGCAAAGTAAAGCGTAGGAGTGGCTGTGTGGTAAGTAGCTTTCTTACCAACCACATGGTTCCGGGTTCAGTCCCACTGCGTGGCACCTTGGGCAAGTGTCTTCTACTATAGCCTCGGGCCGACCAAAGCCTTGTGAGTGGATTTGGTAGACAGAAACTGAAAGAAGCCCGTCGTATATATGTATATATATATGTATGTGTGTGTATATGTTTGCGTGTCTGTATTTGTCCCCCCAACATCGCTTGACAACCGATGCTGGTGTGTTTACGTCCCCGTAATATAGCGGTTCGGCAAAAGAGACCGATAGAATAAGTACTAGGCTTACAAAGAATAAGTCCTGGGGTCGATTTGCTCGACTAAAGGCGGTGCTCTAGCATGGCCACAGTCAAATGACTGAAACATGTAAAAGAGTAAAAAGAGTATATCCAATTTTTCCTATCTCTAAAGATTTTTCAGATTTGGTTGCTATTTCCAGCTGACAGAACGGACAAGTAGAGGTGTTATGGTTCTAGAATCGTACTACCTCATCGACTTTCAATGTTGACAATTACCTATCAACTGCACTTCATGTTTTGCTTTTCCTGTCTCTATTCACTTCTCAATTAAACTGTATTCTTCCCAACCATTCAGAATTGACAGCGATGATGTTTTGTAGTTTTGTTTAGCTTATCTCCCTCTCAGCACCGTGTATAATAGGAATCAATAAGCATTGCATACTGAATTTACGCAGAATGTGCAATACTGAAAAAAAGGAAGAAAAAAAAAGAAGAAGAGGTGAGGTGAGAAAGGAGCAAGAAGAAGAAGAAGAAGAAGAAGAAGAAGAAGAAGAAGAAGAAGAAGAAGAAGAAGAAGAAGAAGAAGAAGAAGAAGAAGAAGAAG
>NC_068982.1:35247405-35249455 GCF_001194135.2 Octopus bimaculoides
TAGTAGTAGTAGTAGTAGTGGTGGTGGTGGTGGACGGTTGGGGGAAAGGGGAGAAGGAGATGAAGGTGGTAGGTGAGGTGGTGGTAATGGTGACGATACTACTACTACTATTTCTACTGTTGCTACTACTACTACTACTACTAATAATAATAATAATAATAATAATAATAATAATATTAATAATAATAATAATAATAATAATAATAATACGACAGCTCCTGTTAGTACGTATTACTGCAACGACAGCGATAACATAAAGAACACTAACAACATACGGGACAGGGAATATAACATTTTCATGAATTAATCTAGGATTATTTCTGTGTTCTCAACGGCATAGAAATTATAGCGATGCACAAAAATATCTCGTAAACAAGATGCAATTTCTTAATAAAACTTGCAAAACATCAATAGCAACAGCTGCAACGACGATGGCGACGACCACAACAACAACAACTACCAAAAGGAAAAACATTAACATCTGACAAAGTTTCTACATTCAAATGGTGTTTCATAAAAGGAAACAAACACTCTTAATAACATACTCGCAACGATATTTGTGCCATTGCGAACGTGTTGTAAAGAGTGTGTTGCTAAGTTTCCTTTCATCAGATGGTTGCGTGTGGCTGCAAACGAACTGAGTATGAAACCTATTCTTGGTTCCCACTTTCCACCGTTTCATAAATGCCAGTTTTTTTTTTTTTATGTGAACACAATACTTACAATCAAACGTACAAGGTCTGTCCAAAAGCAGACCATGTTTTTAAACCAGCCGGCGTAGCATGCACGTGACTGCAATGCTGTATGTATGTATGTATGTATGTATGTATGTATGTATGTGTGTGTGTGTGTGTATGTATGTATGTATGTATGTCGGGCATGTGGAAGGGAGTGTGATTCAGCAGGAGGACTTAAACGACACGCAAAGGTACATGGAGCCCAATTACAACAGCCAGCAATTGCCAGTAAAGGTTTTGGATGCCAACTCTGTGCAAGACATTGTAGATCTTTGGCTGGGCTAAAAAGTCACATTCGATCACAGCACCGTTAAGTTAAACTTCGTGCAATGGCCATACTCCATAACGAGGGGGAAGTCATCATGTATGTATGTATGTATGTATGTATGTATGTACGTATGTGTAACCTTGACCGTTAATCCAATGGTATTAATGATAACTACACCACGTCAAGAAATCATGAATCTACATTTACTAGGGTGAACGTATATATTCGTACAAACATATGCACATACAGGTTAAAATACGGAATATGAGAAAACTGGTAATGGCTAAGGTCAACAATAATTAGTCCACAGAAGAATTGTTTGATAATTTAAGTTCTTTTAAAGAGTCTTCTCTTTAGGACATCGCTTCCTTTGAAGCGTTGGCTATCGATTTCCCGCCGCTCTTCTCGACTCTAAATTGCCTTTCCTGCTTCCCTTCAGTTGAATCCCTGCATTTTCTACTCAGCCTCAATATCCCGCCTACAGATAGTTATTTTTGGCGGGAGCCGTCCTGTCGGAGTTTGCTGCACCTTTGTTTTTCCTCTAGGTAGATGTATTGGCCCTATGCAAAACCCATTTTTACCTGTGTGAAGAGGTAGCCCATATTAGTCTGGCTTCTATCCTTTGACCTGTTCAGAATGGGAGACCCAACCAAGAACTTGATCTCCGCTGGCATAGCTTTCAGGGTTATTGAGGCAACAAGCCAGCACTGCACAACAAGGGGTGGACCTTGTGTTGGGTGAAGACTGTAGAATCTGACATTTCGAGCCATTTCTCTTCGTTGGAGAGTGATGAAGAGGAAGGAAATGACACTGCTACAAGAATATTAATAAATTATTAATTAGGAGACAAACAACGTCGTTAGAGAATCGAACGAAATACCTTGCGGTATTTATTCTGTTTTTTGCATTCTGATTTTACATCCCGCCGAGATAAGCGCTGCCTTTTACCCTTCTGTGGAAACGGGAAATCAATATAATGAAATACCTGTCTAGCACGATGAATTGTCAGAATGTTGGAATGTCAACTGGGATGTTATCTGACATT
>NC_068982.1:35249826-35250446 GCF_001194135.2 Octopus bimaculoides
CAGCAGCACTGCTCTTTTCCTGATAGCCTGTAAAGTGTTAACGATACGCAGCTCAAAATTGACTGACGCTCCCTTTAATAATAAAAAAAAATGGAAAATAAAACAAAAGCTCTATTTTCGCCTGACATTTTTAGCCCTTCCTACAACTAGGCCAATTTAAAGTTTGATGTATTCAGATCGTGATCAAATCTCGCTAATTCCCATTCAAAGGCTTTAACCCCTTTCGCTACTGTATTTTTTCAACTGTAGTACACTCTCTATATCTTTCATTTAAATTCTAAAATCGTTAATATAGATTGTTTTAACTGTATCTGATTTTACTTGTTGATATAGGAATGACGGAGATGTACTTGCATAGCAAGTGACTTGGTCTGAGATCGTGTGCTGAAACAAAAACAATTGCAGCGTGGAAGGTGCTTCTAAGCTATTTAAAAGCATACAAAATCCGTCAGATTCACTACAACATTTAAATTTAATTTGTCAAAATATTTTCGTTGCTTTGATACCGCGACCTGTTCACTGACAAAATTCTGTGCTGCATCTGAGAAAGTAACAGGTAGTTCATGATATGTATGTATGTATGTATGTATGTATGTAAGCATGTACGTATGTACGTATGT
>NC_068982.1:35250456-35251746 GCF_001194135.2 Octopus bimaculoides
CGCGCGCGCGCGCGTGTGTGTGTGTGTGTATGTGTGTCCCTCTCACCACCGTCAAACTGTGAATAAATACCTTCCACGTCGCAATTGATATAGGAATGTTTGTGTCAAAATTACTTTATTTAGTATAAAACAAAAATGATAATATGGAAAAAATCTGAAATATAAAATCATTTATATAACATTTGGCAGGTTTTGTGTTTCGTCCTACAGTGTGTCCAACGAAAACCTTCCTTTTTACCAAACATGCTTCGCAGAGTAGCCGACGATACAACACTGGCACTGGTAACGTTACACGTCACCAGTAGCATTAAGAGAGACCTTCAGGTATATATACATAAATATATACATACATACTTACATATATACATACATACAGACAGACAGACAAACACACGCACATGTATACATACATGCACATACACACATAGATACATACATATAGGGAATTATCGACGTTTCATAAAACGCCAATAATACCCATAACAGCTTGAAAGTCACATTTTATTTCCTTCTCATAAAATGAGGCCTCATACCATAAGAACTGTTGCTGCTATTAATATTAATGCTGCTACTGCTACAGGTGCTGCTGCTGCTGCTACAGCTGCTGCTGCTGCTGCTGCTGCTTCTACTGTATGTTGTTGTCCTTCTTCTTTTGGCCCTCACTTTGCAAACCTCGGATCAAAGGCATTTCAGTCTTGGTCATTCAGTTTTCCAGAGATGCTACAAATCAAATATAATATACCATTCCCCTTTTTTTAAATGGTAGACCAACATTTGAGGGTATATTTAGTTGCTGTTTCTAACGGGTCAAACGACAATTGCATTAGAGGCTCCGTTGTTGCCGTTGCCTGTAAAAAAATTTTAATACTTCAAGCCCTAAAGGCGGCGAACTGACAGAATTGTTAGCATGCCGGAGAAAAAGCTTAACATCATTTTTTCCGTTTTTACGTTCTGAGTTCAAATTCCGTCGAGGGCTACTTTGCCTTTCATTCTTTCGGGGTCGATAAAATAACCACCAGCTGAGCACTGGGATCGATGTAAATCGATTTATTCCCTCTCCCGAACTTGCAGGCTTTGTGCCAAAATTTTAAATCGATACTTTGAGCCTTACAGGTGGCGAGCTGGCAGAATCGTTAGCACGCCGGGCAAAATACTTAGCGGCATTTCATCCGTCTTTACTTTCTCAGTTCAAATTCCGCCGAGACCAAATTTGACAACAATTTGAAGAGATACTTAATTGCTGTTTCTAACAGGTCAAGCGACAACTGCATAGAGGCTTTGTTGCTGTTG
>NC_068982.1:35251756-35254010 GCF_001194135.2 Octopus bimaculoides
CTCTCCCGAACTTGCAGGCTTTGTGCCAAAATTTTAAATCGATACTTTGAGCCTTACAGGTGGCGAGCTGGCAGAATCGTTAGCACGCCGGGCAAAATACTTAGCGGCATTTCATCCGTCTTTACTTTCTCAGTTCAAATTCCGCCGAGACCAAATTTGACAACAATTTGAAGAGATACTTAATTGCTGTTTCTAACAGGTCAAGCGACAACTGCATAGAGGCTTTGTTGCTGTTGTCTGTAAAAAGTCTTAATATCTTAAGCCTTAAAAGCGGCGAGCTGGCAGAATCGTTAGCACGCCGGGCAAAATACTTAGCGACATTTCGTCTGTTTTTACGTTCTCAATTCAAATTCAATTGAGGGCTACTTCGCTTTTCACTTTTTTCGGGATCGATGTGAATCGACTTACCCGCTCTCCTGAACTTGCTGGCCTTGTACCAAAATTTGAAACCAATATTTCGTGTCTTACCGATTTGCTTATTTGCTTAAGGCACTTTCATGATAATCATCGAACTTTTCGAGACTCAGAATATTCTCTTTTTGTCTGAGATAACAAACAATTTCAGAATTAAAGATGCCTGTTGTTTGTTCGGAACAACAACGATAAATGTGACTATAAAAACAGCCCATAATACTTGATATATCACATTATAATAAATATACTAGACACATGTGTACATTCACAAACATACAAAGCTGCTTACAATTTCTCTTTTACATGCACACTCTCTCTATCTTTCTTCTTCTCACACACACACACACATCTATTTCTCTTCTTTCTTTTGATCTGTACGTACGTAGAGTCTTTCTTTGTAGGTGTTTTTGTAGGTATATTTGAAAGCCTAACCAACGCACACATTTCATACACTTCTCACAACATATCTCAGTCATATACTTACACATATACACACACACACACTATATATATATATATATATATATATATATACATATACACATATCTATATATCTATATATCTATAGCCACCATATTGTCTGTAATCTCTTTTAGGCCGCCTTTCTGTTCTAACCCGCTCCCTCTTGCCCCTCCCTCTCAATCTCCCTCTTCTCTCATTCTATCTCCCTCTTTCTTTGTCTTTTTCTCTCTATCTCTCTCTCTCTCTCTTTCTCTCTTTCTATCCGTAATACCTTAACACAGGCACACACAGATACACACTGATTCATCTTTAATAATATATGCATTTACTATCTCATCTTTACACCTTATTTCTCTAACTCCCACTCTCCTTTTCTTTTCTGATAACCTAACACACATACACACACACTGACACAAACACAAACACGCGCGAACGCACACTCAAATAAAGGACAGACACCTCTGTTCAACAAGCCCGTATCATACTTATTCACACGTAAACATATACACAACATCTATCAATCTATTTATCTTCTCTGCATCATATATTTCCATCATCCATATCCCTTTCATACAGTAACACACAAACATACCTAGTCACACATATCTATATCTATATATTCATATATATACATATCTGTGTGTGTATATGTATGTATGTGAGTGTGTGTATGTATGTATGTATATATACAGCCTTTATAGTCTTTATAATATTTATTATCTAGTTATTGTTTCTCTCACTTCTTTCATTCTCTTTTATACACTCTCTTGTCTTACTCCAGCTCCGCCCCACCACCCCACACCCTCACATTTTCCCTTTCATTCATCCGAGTGTCCTCCCTTTATTTCACTCTCTCTCTAAGACAATTCATATATAATCTCCCATCACTCGATTTCTCCCTCAGCTCAATTCCAATAGTATTATCTTGCTCTTCTTCTCTATCTTGAATCAATTCCTACCCTCAAATCTCTCTTTCCGCCATTTCAGTCTCTTTTCTTTCTCTCTCTCTCTCTCTTTCTCACTCTCATCTCATCACAATCGTCTTTCTCTTGCTCTCTCTCTCATTGCTTTCAATCTTCCCTCGTCTTCACTGTTTGTTTGACAATGTTATCGACGTAACCTCCGCGACATTAGCTTTCTCGAGGAAGAATCAGTTTTAATAAATCGTTCGTTTTATATTATTGCTATAGGCCCATAAGTAATTAGAAAGGACAGTACTAGGATTAAAACGAGAACTTTCGGAAATATCACATAAACTCAATAAATATTGTGTCTAACAATATCTATAACCATATCAGTATAATATACGCATGCATGTATAGATACACGTGCGTGTGTGTGTGTGTGGGGGGGGAAATATATATATATATATATATA
>NC_068982.1:35254495-35255850 GCF_001194135.2 Octopus bimaculoides
TGTGTGTGTGTGTGTGTGTGTTAAACACACGTATGCGTATTTGTATATATGTTCTCTACTATCTTTGATTATTTGAAATTTTCTTTAAAGGAAGAAGCTGGTTTTAACAAAGATAAAAAAAACTCCACCGCTGGAATGTAGGTAAAAAAGAAATGTCACATTTTAAACTCGAGTAATGTCTTGCATATTTGTTCCCTTCCGCTTAGAAATTGTATTTGTTATGTGCGTATTAAGTGACTAAGTTCTCTTTCTAAAAACCATAGCCTTTCCAGATTGTCAGGTATTTATTCGCAAAACCAAGTACACCTATTATTATTGGTATATGTATGAATTTATAATCTAGATATAGAAGCTGAACCTTCGAAGCAATAGTCTATAGTTATCCTTCTCTTTGATTTTCGAAGAGTTATTCACAGAAGTAGAGCAGCTGGCTTTTATGACATTATTTTTTTTTTGTCTATCCCAAATAACAATGTCCGACCTGTTATGTTTGTATTTGGTAGAGGTTTTGATGGGAATGTTCCACCAATAAACTTTGAGCTGAAATTTATGTATGCATTGAATAACAGAGGTGTTCTGTATATTTATTTCAGTATGTATGTATGCATGCATATATGCATGTATGTATAGGACAGTATGTATGTTTGTGTATATGTATGGATTGTATGTATTTCTGAATATATATATGCAGGTATGTGCATGCATAAATACTTTTAGATTTACATATGCACATCTGCTTCTGTACATATTTTCTATGCATTTGAAAACTTAAATACGAATGCCCATACTTTCATACATACACAGGGTCAAATACAAAATTGTGTATGTATAAATAAATATTTTCCCATTCATATGTTAATACACAAATGCATACACATATGCATATGCATATAATTATCCAATCGAAGTGACATTCTGATACACAGCGTACATAAGTATATTAGAATAGTCAATATATGCAATTAAACGGAAGTATAATCTAAATACCTGCTGGTCACACATCTCAAAAGAGTTCTACTTACGTTTGAATATACCTCGTTTAAATACGCATATATGCATTAATACATTCAATGGAGATATGCACTCGCATGAATAAATACAGATGTCTTTTCTGGAATGCATCATATGCTAAGAAGAATACACAGTCTTTCCGGCGCTTACATACTCAAATGTATGCAAATACACGTTCTCAAACACTCATAATTATATATGTGTGTGTATGTGTGTGTGTGTGTATGCATGTGCATGTGCGTGAATATATGTATATATGTTTGTATGTATATATGTGTGCGTGCGTGTGTGTATATATATATATATATATTTATGTATATGGGTATTATATGGGTATGTGTATG
>NC_068982.1:35256172-35259432 GCF_001194135.2 Octopus bimaculoides
ATATATATATATAATCCAAGAAAGTTAGGGGTTGTGAAGCCAACACACTAAGGGATAATATCTATCCACACCAGCAGGACTCTAACTTTTCCATAAGCAGAAAAATAACGGAGTGTCTCATCGCAGGTTATAGAAGTCCGGACATTATTATTATAACAATTTCTCATGAAATATATTTTACATAAATTCCTCCATCACAAACAGGACTGACACAGGTTTCGGATATAAACAAATATATATATCTAGCTCTGAACATTTTGCTGGAAATATAGCGATAAGAACCAATGCACCAGTCCTCCTTTCCAAACGCAACTAAAAGCGTATGTACCAGGGAACATGTATGTATGGAAGTGTTTATATATACATATGTGCATGTATGTATGTGTGGGTGGGTATATATATGTGTCTTCCTCATATATAGTAACAATAACAATTGACTCATTGGTGTGCATGTATAGACGTTTATGTGTGTGTATATAAACGTCACACATAAATGTACATATAAGTATTCATGTATTTATGTTTATGTATTTATGTCCATCCATATATGTTAAAATATGCATGCATATGCATATATATGTGAGTTTTTATGGCTTTTTTATATGGTGTTTTTTATATGCTTTTTTTATATTTATACTTGGATATTGTAAACAAACTTCATGAACTTTGGAAATGTCTGAAGAGACCTAAAGAATCATACATGTACCTCTATTTCATCCATTCCGTCTACCAATTACTCCAGCTTACTAGAGTTATATAGATAGAATGACGCATGTCACCTCTAGGCCGAAACAGCTGTAAGACTTTGTCCCTTTTTCTGTCACTAGATGTCCTTTTGAATTTTTTAATTTTAATTGCTGATATGACATAGTGTGTCATATGTGTTTGTAAATTGTCTTTATTGTCCTCTTGGTTGAAAAATAAACAGGTAAATTGACATAGTACAGTGTTTGCAAGTTGACGAGTACCACATATTCTCCTACATTTTTTTATTGCTTTATATATATACATGTGTGTGTGTATATGTATGTATGTGAGTGTATGTATGCATGTATAGACACAGCCTTTATAGTCCTTATAATATTTATTATCTAGTTATTGTGTCTTTGTGTCTGTGTTGTCTCTACCACACGACTAACATCGTTTGACAACGGATGTTGGTGTTTTTACGCCCCCATAACTTTGCGGTCGGCAAAAAAGTCGATAGAATAAATACCACATTTACAAAGAATAAATCTTGGGATCGATTTCTTCAATTAAAAGGCGGTGCTCCAGCATGTCCGCAGTCAAATGACTCAAACTAATGAAAGAATACAAGAATATAATATATATATATAGACAAAGAAGTAGATAGATAGATAGATAGATAGATAGATAGATAGATAGATAGATAGATAGATAGATAGATAGATAGATAGATATACAAGCACATGTATGCACACATACATACACACGTACACACTTACATACATACATACATACATGCATACATAGACACGCACACACAAGCATATGATCATGTATTTCATTAACACGGTCAACGTATCATATCTAAAAATCTTAGGAAACATTGTAAGCCTTTTCAGTTCATGCTGTGTTCAAAGAACCAAGTATCTTTCATTTCCAAAGATTAGCTGAGAAATCGTACGGAACAGAAATTAACTGTCCAAGACACTGGGCAATGTTCTTGGCGTGATATCGTTATTAAAAAACGCATCCTTCGACCAGGAATATACATTAAAGTGCTCGTATCATTATGAACACGCCGCTACCCAGGCTGTATGCGAAAAGATGGTAGCACAGCCTCCGAGAGAAATATAGTGAGGTATATCAAGACTACTTCCGAGCTTCAGTAGCGTGAGGTCCTCTCAGTTCGAGATGAAGTGACTAGGTTCTTTTCCTGGTTTTTTTTAGGGAGAGATCCTTCCCATATTTGCGGGCATCTGCTTGGCTTTTCAAACCTCAATCTACTATACGGGCTGAACCGACATTTTATAGGCATTGAGTGGGTGACTGTTTGCAATACATCCTTTGAAATAATTTAGAGCGTTTGTTAAGGTATCGAATATATTGTGTAATTTAGGACTAGTATTTATTTAGAGTGTTGGATAGGAGTTTCGATCCCCTCCGTTTTATATACCTTTTGTTACAAGTACATGTCAATGTTAACAAGATTCATTTCATAATGGTTCCAAATTTTGGCAAAAATTTTAGATCGACCCTGATGCTCAACTAGCACTTATTTTATCGCCCCGAAAGGCTGAAAGGTAAAGTTGACTTCAGCGAAATTCGAACTCAAAACGTAAAACGAACGAAATGCCGCTAAGCGTTTTGTCCGGCGTGCTAACGATTCTGCCAGGTCGCCGCCTTCGAAATCAAATTTTAGCACAAACTTTTGATCGACTCCAATACTCAACTGGTACTTATTTTATCGATCCCGAAAGGCTGAAAGGCAAAGTTGACCTCGGCAGAATTAGAACTCACAACGTAAAGACGGACGAAATGCCGCTAACAATATTATCCGGCGTGCTAACAATTATACCAGCTCACCAGCCCTGTAAGCTCCATTTAATATAACACGACATTAAGGCGGCAAGCTAGCAGAATCGTTACCGCCCCGGCAGTATTTCTTCCCTCTTTACGTTCAGAATTCAAATGCCACCGGTGTCGACTTTTCCTTTCATCTTTTCGGGGTCGACAAGATAAGTACCAGCTGAGCACTGGGGTCGATGTAATCAACTTAACTTCTCCCCCGAAATTGCTGGCTTTGTTCTAAAATGTGAAACCAACATAACACATTTCTTTTTGCGGTGTGTGTAAGATCCATGGATTACGCTTATCTGGTTTTGATTTTCAAGCTATGAAGTGATTACTACATGATATGTCAGATTAAATAAAAACCTGATATTATCTTGAGAAAGGGTGTATTTCTCTGACAGGAAGACAACAAGATTCTCAATTTCAACGTTTTGAAACAAGGAGTGGGTATAGGTTGGGTTTATACTTTGACACAGATGAGTAAGTACACCTTCATAGGCACTCGATGACACACAGATACATACATAAATACATACATACATATGTGATATATGATATACATACATATGTATATATAATATTTTGCAATGCTTCACCAAAGAGAAGAACTATAATTGTCACTAAATGTGACTAGGGTTTAGCTCTTATTTCTAGCAATGTAAGTGTTCTCCTTTTTAGTGAAACATTGCAAACTGCTGTTTATATTATATATATATATATAT
>NC_068982.1:35263887-35265767 GCF_001194135.2 Octopus bimaculoides
ATATATATATATATATATACATACATCTGCATATATGGGTACAGGACGTCTGTGCAAACAATAGGAAATACGTAAACAAACGACTTAAATACGTAAACAATGAGAGAAAAAATAGAAAACAGGACCAGTAAACACAGAGAAAGGACCCTCCATCAGCTGTCGCGTGTCTATCTTATCCTCATTTCGAGTATATACTTGTATGTATGCATGTATGTATGTATATTGTAGACCTGTTTGTAAGACAAACTTTCATTTATCTGATTACCCTAATTTGAAAGAATAGCCTTACGCGAAGAATTCGTAATCTTTAGCTATAAAACGAAGTGCCACGTTTGTTTATACTATTGAAATGTATGCACATAAATATCATACACACACACATATACATATACAAGTATAAACATGAAAAGACTTCTAGAATTTCCGTCATTATTTAATTTATTTCACTATGTTTCGTCACTTTATGTTCATCGATTAAATTATCATTGGAAATACTGCAGTATATATGTATGTACCTAGTGATGGAGTTGATGATCAAATTTCAGTTACCAACCGTACGTATTTTACCTTCTATACGTCCTTATTATCCACCGGATAAATTTGAACAACTCAACATGCAATTTACCTACTGCAGAAATTCTTATTTGTGTTTGATTTGTAATAAATAATCTTATAATTTCACAATACTATGATTTTGTTAACTGACTTTAAGAAACTCGATAAAATAAGTACCAACCTACTAGTAATGGAGGCGATATAATCGAAAATACCTTTGAAGGTGTATAGTCTTCAGCATAGACGCAAGCCAATGATTGAAACTAAGGGGAAAGCAGATGGCCAAGTTAATAAGCAACAGGCAACCATCCAAGAAGCTGGAGCTGCCGAGCTATCAGCTTTCATTTTGACACTAGTGCTACACTTTGTCCATAGCTAAGATATTTATCTGTCAACGGCCCAGTCTACCTAATTTTACGTTGCTACAAATCGATATAGTTCACTGCGAGTCGAAAGTTCTCCATTGCTAAAAGTCAATATAGTTCACTGCTAGTAGGAAATTACCCATTGCTACGATACAGCTGTTCACTATTGGTCTCTATTCTTGGCACAAAGCGAGAAAGTACAGGTGTGGGGGTAAGTCGATTACATTGACTCCAATACTCAAATGGTACTCATTTTATCAACCGCAAAAGAATGAAAGGCAAAGTCAACCTCAGCGGAATTTGAACTCGAGACATAAGGAAGATGAAAGTCTATTGAATAATTTGCAAGGCGTGCTAACAATTCTAGCCACTCGTCGCCTTAACAGTTGTTCATTATGACTCAAGTACAAATCACTTCTTTATATCTTTTCAATAAAAATATGATTTTGTATAGATATTCAAAGTTAACAGAAAAGCAAATAAAATATGAAGGTACATTAGTGAGAATGAGACAAACGTTCTGTTTTTGAACTCTTCGATGTAATTACTATAGATTCTCTCATATCTGCTTTCACAGTGGCACTTTTATACATCTACACAACTGCTTCTCCACCAGGGACCATATGACCCTTTGGGGGTCCATGTAAGATTTTGTTGTTAAAATTTATGTGCAATAAATTGGTTATACTTGTACAATACACAAAATATTTTAATTTTTGTTATATAATTCCAGGTAATACTTAATAGGAGCAGGCGTGGGTGTGTAGTAAGAAGATTGTTTCCCAACCACGTGGTTCCAGGTTCAGTTCCACTGCATGTCACCTTGGTCAAGTGTCTTCTACTGGAGCCTCGGACTAACCAAAACCTTGTGAGTGGATTAGGTAGACGAAACTGAAGGAAGACTGTCGTGTGTGTGTGTGTGTGTGTGTGTGTGTGTGTGTGTGTGTGTGTGTGTGTGTG
>NC_068982.1:35265777-35268241 GCF_001194135.2 Octopus bimaculoides
TTAGCGGTAGGTCGAAGAGCCCGATAAGTACTAGGCTTAAAAAAATTAAACTTAGGGTCGATTTGTTCGACTAAATCCCTTCAAGAAGATGGTGCTCCAGCATGGCCGCAGTCAAATGACTGAAACAAGTAAAAGAAAAAAGAATGAAAATATATTAGGTTTTTTTTTTTTTTTAATTGAATGACTGAGTTATCACCATAGTAAAATAGGAATCAAAACTTTCATACATAGAAATGGATGGGACCATGTATCTAGACGACAAATATGAAATTGTTTTGATTCTACATTTTGATGTTACGGCAGAGGTAGGTCTTTCACATAATATTCTCACTCTGAAAGGAATAACGTTTGACAAATTTGTCAAATCAAAATATCTCAAAGAAACCCTACGACAGCGAGCTGGTAGAATAGTTAGTGCGTCGGACAAAATGCTTAGCGACACTTCTTCTGGGTTTTCTACTTTCTGAGTCCACATTCCGCAGAGGTCGACTTTGCCTTTCATCCTTTAGTGACCGATGAAATAAAGTAACCATTTGACCACTGAAGTCGATATAATCGACTTACACACTTACACGAAAACTGCTGGCTTTGTGCCAAAATTTAAAGTAAGCTGTAACCTGGAGTATTGTTTTCTGCTTTGAACAAAACGGGAGATCAAAATTGTAGAATATAGAATATAAAGGAGGTCTGGAGATGCATAAAAGCCCCAACTTTTTAAAGTCCAGCATAAAGTTGCAGCTGTCAGTAATGGTTTGCTGCACCACATCATTCGCATATGTTACATGACTGTATTTCCTCAGTCTTGGTGCACTTCATACTTTGAACAATCAATGTGGCTATTTGCTGATCCGAAATTTCCGCTCTAGCAGGATTTTGCACCTACGCACACTGTCAAAGCAATTACAACCAGCTTGACTGATTATCACTTCAATATGTTTCCTTGTCTGAGTAAATCACTTAACCTTAATCCCATTGTAAATCGGTGGAGTACGGTTAAAAAGGGTGCTAGCCAAATTGGGTTCCAACTAAATGCAACTATCGAGGCTCAGGTTTCCATCACTAAGTATGCCTTAGGCTCCACCACACCTGAGCAGTATCACATGTTGGTTTCCTTACTGCACAACATATTCAAATAGACATTAAAACGAAAGAAATTCAAAGTATTAAGTAACATTTTGGATTCATAGTTAAGGTTGCTCAATTGCAATGTTTTGAATGTTCAGATATAACGTAATATTGGAGTTGTAATTATCCCTGCATGAAAACTAAAAATATTGTAAATTGATATTTAAACAAAATACTTGGAATAGATTAGTTTTCATTTAATTAAATTTTGACACACTCTTAACAAAAATCCATGTTTTGCATAATATCCTACATACTGTACATAGCAGTATGCGTTCTCACATATGCGAAAGCCTGCGTACGAACAAGGATATACCTGTGTCATTTATTTCATGTGCTGCAAATCACTCACTATTTCCTTTAGTATTTTTTCTTTTCTTGTTTGAATTACCAGACTGTAGTTACTTTAGTTTGTGCTACTTTAAAAAGCAAATATAATGTAGGTTAGTTTTCTTTTGTGAAAGCATTGATTACACTGAATTTGCTAGCTTGTTTGTTAGGTTTTTATTTAAAAATTGTTTCATATAAAATGGGTCATACTTCGTCTAACTGTGATATATCTAAGACAGTAAAACAGGTGCGCCAATTACTAGTCAGGTAACCCATACTTAATTTCAAAATCGTGAAGTATGTCTCTGAAGCTTTACACTAAAACAACATTTTCGAATAAAATATTTTCTCTTTTTGAAAACCAAATATTCATAATCGTTATCTGTGTATGCCAGTGAGTATGCCTGAATGTGTGTGTGTGTGTGTGTGTGTGTGTGTGTGTGTGTGTGTGTGTGTGTGTGTGTGTGTGTGTGTGTGTGTGTGTGTGTGTGTTTAAGCTTTAAACAAAACACAGATACACTGAAAGAGAGTAAAGTGCGAAAGCACACAATTCCAGGTTACTGTCTCGGTATAAAAAGAAAATCACTAAACCACATATCAGCTTTTGCATTAACATCTCTGATAGCAGTACACATCGAATTTGCTTGATAATTTTAAATCCTATCACATGTACAGATCGTTTCTGGCTTGTGCGTTTTGATTTGATTACCATTCGATTTAATCGTAAAATCAATTATTATGTAACTCTTAGAGGGCTGACACCTGCTG
Source organism: Octopus bimaculoides (assembly GCF_001194135.2). NCBI lineage: Eukaryota > Metazoa > Mollusca > Cephalopoda > Octopoda > Octopodidae > Octopus > Octopus bimaculoides. Next base: position 35,268,001 of record NC_068982.1, read on the forward strand.
CACTTCTGTTTGAAAACGACAGGTGTTTCTTATTTAAATCAAGTGCAACGACGCACTTGATTTAAATTCACTGTTTTACTTTCACTTTTTAACTTTCATAAAATATTAGTTAACGGTTATCGATTAGTATCTCTTTTATCTCAAACTGCGGCCATGCTGGGGCACCACCATGAAGAACTGTTAGTCGATTGAAATGACCCCAGTACTTACTTATTCATTGTTAAAGCCTAGTACTTATTCT
>NC_068982.1:35268792-35270190 GCF_001194135.2 Octopus bimaculoides
TATATATATAATTGTCACTAAATGCGACTAAGAGTGTCAAGACACCTACATTGCTAAAAATAAGAGCTAAAATGCTCTAACCCTGTAGAAAGAGCACATAAATGTATACATATATGCTCACAGGGGCTGCAATCGCCCAAAACACCGACTCGAGAATTCCTTTGACTGAACGTTCAGTCTCGGCTATTTCCATAACCTCTTCAGTAAGGACCGCTTCAATAAGGATCGGCCAATCCCCTGTCAGCATGTATGTATTTACCGTAAAAAATTATGTATATTTTAGCTGATCACTAATGTGTATACAAAACTTAATGCCATAAAAAGTGATAGCATAAAGAAGAACTATAACTGTCACTAAACGCGACAAATGCCCTAATGTTGTGGGAAAATCACATAAATGTATACATATATGCTCAAATATAATCGCCCAGTGACGATTATATTTTTTTCTTTGTGGTATTACATTGCGCATAGCTGTTTATATTAAGTTATAAATATATATACGACGAGTTTCTTTCAGTTTCCGTATACAGAATCCTCTTACAAAACCCGGCGCTATAGTAAAAGCCACTTACCCAAAGTGCTATGCATAATAACTGAACCTAAATCAATTATTATGTTGCTCTAAGAGTGCTGACACTTGCTGCCCTTTTCTTTGTAAACGACAGACGTATCTTATTTAAATCCAGAGCCACAGCGCACTTGATTTAAATTCAGTTTTACTTTCACTTTTTTACTTTCAGTGTTGGGAAGCAAACTTCTTACCACACAGCCACGCTTGTAATATTTTTTTTTTTAGCTTTTGCTTGTATCAGACGTAAGACCACGGCCATACTGGGGCACCGCCTGGAGGGTTTAGTGAGATACATCGACACCAGCACTAATCTTTAAAACCTGGTACTTATTCTATCTCTTTTAAGCCGAATCGCTAAGATACTTGTGTATGCGTTTGCCAGTACCTGTGAGAGTTCCAGATTCCAATCCCACCAAAGTTGACTTACACTTTAATCCACTACCCTACCCGTAAAGAGAGGATTGATTAAAATATGTTTCAGTGGCATACTGGTGTCGATTTAAACGACTGTATTCTCTCTCTCTCTCTCTCTCTCTCTCTCTCTCTCTCTCTCTCTCTCTGCTTTTCTCTCTCCTTCTAACACACACGCGCCTGCGCTCACACAAACACACACACACACACGCACACGCTGACTCTTGACAAATGAGAAGAGTTATGACCCATTATTATGACTTAAGTATTGTCTAATGAAAGCATTACTTCTTAAGATATATGCATATATGTATGTATGTATATATATATATATATACATATATATATTGTTTGTAATACAAATTTTTCAAATTTTTGTCGCCCAAAACTGCGACCTGGTTATCGCATGCATG
>NC_068982.1:35270903-35271572 GCF_001194135.2 Octopus bimaculoides
TGTGTGTGTGTGTGTGTGTGTGTGTGTGTGTAGGTAAACAGACATGCATATATATATATATACATATATAAATCTACATATACATATATATGCATAAGTATCTACATACATACATATATATAGATATATATATATATATGAGCTAGCTAACTCCACATGTGATATCAATTAGCAGATTGCAGGAGGAGAATTTCTAGCGAAAGCGCAGCATCATTTGCTTTAATGTAAAACGAAACAGCACAAGACAAAACAAAAGAAAACGAAGAAAAGCACTATAAGGCAACGAGAAACAAACACATTGAAGTCAAGTCTCTTATTCTGTTGTCTACTGCCGAAGTGCGTACGTCTATTATACTTCTTTGCTCTATTTAAACTAAGTCTGATTACATTTAGTGAGTTTAGCTTTATTTTCTTTCGGCTTTTCATTTTCTTTCTTTTGTTTTTTCTCAACTTAGAAGTTTGCTGTAAACTATGATGCCATTACAACCTTGAGTTGATGAGTTCTGTGATCCAATTAAGAATGAATGGTTATTAGAATGCATATCTAATGATCAAAGTTGTTTTCATAAATTATTACTTGAATTAGAAAATGTTTCGACCAGTGCAACAGTGGAAATAGTTACGTAGAATGCGTGGCTGTGTGGTAAGTTTGCTTCCCAACCACATGGG
>NC_068982.1:35271582-35272004 GCF_001194135.2 Octopus bimaculoides
GTGTGTGTGTGTGTGTGTGTGTGTGTGTGTGTGTGCGCGTGTGTGTGGGTGTGTGTTTGTCTCCACAACACCACTTGAGAACCGATGATGGTATTCCACCTTGGCCTTAGTCATGATGGATTAAAGAAAGCAAAATAATTAAAGGAGTTGAGTGTCAGCTGCGCCAGGAATGGTTGTTGGTTATTCATTGAAATGTGTCCGGACCTTTCTTCTCATCAGTTTCTGACAAAGAACAATGCTCGAAATGTTATGCACCAACTCTTTTTCCCAATCTTATACTGAGCGTGAACCTAATACATTCCAATAGCTAGAATATCCCATAAACAGTCAGAGACTGTTTTTTTACTACTTTTTTTATCGTTCGTTATGTAGTTACATCACACACACACATATATATATATATATATATATATATATATATA
>NC_068982.1:35272614-35274189 GCF_001194135.2 Octopus bimaculoides
TATATATATATATATATATATATATATATGTATGTATGTATGTATATATACTAGGTCTGCGGTTTGCACCTAGTTAGTCGACTAACAGCCACTTTCTAGCCAAGGTGGTTAGTCGAACAGGATTCACTGGGTTTATACAAAAACAGACTTCGTACACCAGTAAGTTTCAACGAATTTTAATAATGTTCTCATTAATCTATTTCTGTCTTCTTATATACATCCTGATCTGAAAATTTCGTCGTTTCACATTTCTTTTCCTCCCCCGTCATTTTCATTTTACATACCATACGTTATAGAAAACTGCACTACACCTATTTGCTCAATCATCCTTTCTCAAAAGTGCATCGACTTCCCCCTACCTATAGGTGATTTTTAACCATTAATCATATTTGAAGGAATCTTCACGTGATCATTTGACTTGCTATGTATAGGAGCCAAAACCCTCTCAAATCAGATTTTTTAAAAAATAAAGAGGAAGGATACACTTTATAATACAGTCCTTGATTTTTCTATATACTATGTCTCGATAACAAAAGCTGGTTGGTCACAGCTATAAAAACCTTTGTCAGCTCGACCGGGATGACCGGGGGACTAAGCAACAACATCATTCTACAGCTGTTTTCGTAATACACCAGTTAAATGATCCGGAAAGAAGGTTGCGAATACTGTACTCTCTCTTCGGATCAAATTAAATAAAACTTTGTAGGTGTGTATGTGTGTGTGTGTATGTATATACATATTTATATATATGTATACACATACACACACACACACACACAGAGGGTGGGGTGAATATATTGCTGTCTAAATTACGCGAAATGAAATTAACACTGACATCTCATTTTAATAGATATCTTAACTAAAATTATATTAAAATATCTTGAAATACTAAATAGTAAATTTATTCACTAATATCGCCATTGGCTTCAACCACGGTCTCCAGAAAACTTCGGAATCTCCAGCAACTCTTTGGCGGTCTCCTTATTTAAATTGGTGAACGCTGCAATAATCCTTGCCTTCGCTTCATCTTTGATGTTACAAGGAGTTTTGTTGGTCTCTCGCTCAAAATAATAATCAAGGAGTTGCAGTCTAAGGAGTTAAGTGGCCTGATGTTAGGGGTGATGTGGTCGCAGAAATCGTCTAACAGCCATTACTGGGTTTTCCTGCTTGTGTGGCCTGATGCAGAGTATTGTTGCCAGACATAGGGTCTTCCAGCAGCTACCCTCTTGACCCAGAGCAGCACTGCCTCCTCCAGGTACTTCATGTAGGCCTCCGTGTTGAGTCTGAGGCCGTGTGGGAAGATGAATGGAAGCATAACGTCGCCATTACTAGTAATCACTCCAAACATCATGATGTTGACTGGATGTTTGTTTTTTATCACTCTCGGTACATGTTTTTGGGACATGACAAGCCAACATTTGTTCTGTGTGTTCAGCAGCTGTTCGTATTGGAGATTCCGGCGCGAATGCCAAACAGTACAGCATGTCGTTTTCAAGTTTCTGGCAGAGTGAATTGCGTCATGGTACTGTTTTTCTCTCAGGCGGTATCCAACTGACCCTACTATACTGTGTAGTC